>NC_029793.2:36432816-36439267 GCF_000816755.2 Arachis ipaensis | reverse complement strand
AATAAATAAATTAAAAAATTATTATTTGATAATTATTAAAATTTTTAAAAATATATTTTATTATTAAAATTATTTAATAATTCAAACTTTATAAGACCATCAAAACTAGAGACATGTAAGTTGATACCGATCATTGCTGCATTATTAATGCTTTCTAATTTTATAAGTAGCTTTCTAATAGATTTTGCACCGTTGCACTTTGGCACACGTTGACACAGGTGTTGTATATTTGGCTTTAACATTCCTAATCCAAAATATTTATACGTGTTTTATCGATTTTTAACAAATTTAAGTGGTTTGATATCTGTGATTTAAGAGTGAAATCTACTTTTCATATAAGTATCAATTTTTAAATCAAATGATTCTTTTGATTGAACAAAAACAACAAAAAAAAATCTGAAAGAACAAAGCAAAATAAATTTAGAAGTAAAATAACTGAAATGGAGGAGAATAACACTGAATTTAAATAAAGAAATGCCTTCGACGAAATTGAAAGACTTTAAAATCAAAATCAAAATACTGAATCTCAAAAAAAAAACAGAAAAAATAAAGTTTTGCTTGAAAAGTAAATGTGCATAAAAATAAAAGTTACAAGAAATTTAAATGAAAAGTAAAGACAATAGAAGAAATCCTATAGAAAAAAAAAATTCTAAACAGACTCAGAAATTTACTGGAGATGTAAGTGTGCGAGAGTATTTTCTGATATGAGATTCCAAACCTTGTTTCTTCGATCTTTCACCTATTTATAAGAATCTTCAACTAATCAAATTCAAATATAACTCCCACTTGCGTTAATCTTTAAATAACTGTTCCCACTCCTTTGCATGATGTGAGTAACTGCCACTAATCAACTTTACTTGTTCTTGTTCTTTGATCTTATCAATTGAATTATACCTCTTTTCCTCGACGAATCCTTTTTCGATAAGGGTTACATTCTTCAAAAGAATCTTTATCAAAACTCGACCTCGATGTCTTCAAAATTATATTTTTCGACTAACAAATTGCCCTGTTAGGATTAATTCGTCTTTTCGATATCATTTTGAAAATGAAACACTTAATCCTATTTAACTTGACTTAACAACCATAATTAAACAATTTAATTCACACGAAATTTACTAACCGCCTACTTATCGGTGCCCACTATGGCATGTTCTCCATTAATTACCGTCTCTCTCTCTTCCAACTTTGCCTTCTCAAAGAAGTTTTCTTTTTTCAAATTCTAAAACAGTGAAATATAAAATGGTGAAAAGCCTTACTTACCCCCTTTTACTTATACTTAACAATACTCTCACTGTTAAGAACGTCAACTTTTCATCTCCAATTTCTTTCTTTTCTTCTCTTCCTTGTTCAAACTATTTCATCTTCAAATGGCATCATCCAGTGTTCCAGAGACTTCACTGACTAAAGACAAAGGCAAGAAGGTCATGACTAAAACCTTCGTTCAACCCGATTTGGGTATTGTTTCTCAAGCTAGGGATATCATAATCGAGGATCCAAGTAGCACCTCGAATGATAAAAATATTCTCTTTCTTTTCACTGTTGAAGAAGATACTTTTTGTTTCATTAGCCCCATACATTCTGCAGAAAAACCTGAAAAAACTACTCGTTTCTTTCCTAGTGCTGAGGGAGAGGATTTACTCATTAAGCAAGAGCTTTTCATAACTCATTTCATCGATGGTAAAAAATTCTTTCGGTACATCCCTAAAATTACTTTAAAAACTGCTAGCTTTCTTTCTTGGTATCAGAGGATTGAGGCTGTTAAAGGTGTAATTTGGAAACTTTAGGGTATTCATGATCTTATTTGACTCTCCCATTTCACACCTATCACACACCATTGGATGATTGGTGTTGCCCTCTGTTTCTGGAACAAAACTACCAACAACTTTCACCTTCCATATGGTATGGTTGGCCTAACTCTTTTCGATATGGCTGCTATTACTGGCTTGCCGATGAGCAACTCAGTCGCTACATTTGAGAGAAACCGAATTGGCAATACCAAATTGTCGCAAAAAGCTCTTATGGGGAATTTATTAAACTAAATATGGAAAAAGAGGGCACTCCTGTTACCGACAAGAATGCGTAGCATTTCTATACTTTTGGTTGAATGCTATTGTATTCTTTTCGAGGAGTGTCTCAATGTAGAAATTATTCATCCCTTTAGCTGCTTTAATTCATGAAGGACACGAATTCAACTTTGCCAAATAAATCATTAGCAATCTATATGATTAGTTGGGCCTAATGGTTGAAAGCCATCGAAAACAGACTTCGATCAGTGATGGGGTCCTATCTGGTTTCTTTAACTCTGGCTTAATGCCATTTTCAAAAAACATATGAAACAAGGAGAGATCACAACCTCCGATAAGCAACATATTGAAGGATTTTGATTGGTTACACTTCAACCGAATTTTGAGAATGCACATTCAACAGAGGAACTCTTTTGGGAGGTATTTTTGAAATTCCATTGATGCAAAATCTTTCGAAATGAAGACCTAAAACTTGCTCCCTTTGCTGATCGAAGAAGAGGACCTTCATGGTTTCAACACCACCTATTCTCAGACAAGGATATCGACTCCTCAAATAATATAATTTGGTCCAACTTCCTTGCCATTCAAATCTTTCCTACAGGTATCCCTCAATATAAGAAAAAGCAATTTAATATAACCCTTCATGCCCCCACTATGTGGCTAGGAAAATGGGTTTTTCACAAGCTATTCCTGCTCCTTTCCCAAAAAAAGCTCCAGCTCTTTGTCACCTTGTTCTCAAAACAAAAGATCAGAAGATGTTCAAAAAGGTCTTGATGCCAGTGACAAACATCGAAGTCATTACTCTCCTCGCACTTTCCTTCATAGTGATTTTGTCACCAAATCTTTTATTGACTGGTGAGGTAACTATTACTCCCGATATGATTGCATTTTGGATGACATTAAAAAGAAGTCGATAAAGAATCACCCAAATACTTCTGATGCACCTTCTCCAAAAGCTCCAAAGAGAAAAATGGAGACGTCGAAATAACAACAACAAAAGGTGCAAAAAACTTCTGTCAAAGTTACAACATCGAGAAAGGTATTATTAATCTATACTTTTTCAAAAAAAAAACATAGAATTATCTTCAATATTTTGTTTTGAACTCTCTTCTTTTATTGTAGAAACAAACTTCCAATAGTGAAAACTCTTCCAATGAAAGTGCTATACCTTTGCCAATGCAATTACCTTTTTCCTCGAGTGATTCTTCTTCTGCTTCTAGCAATTCTGAATTGAATAGTCCATCAAGAAACCCAGTTCACTCTCAAATCCTAGAATCCAAAATAACTCATGAGGTATACTTATTATTAACATAATTCCAATCTTATTTAATTAGTCTCTAATCCCCTCATTCACTTATCACAAATTTTGTTGTAAGAAGGCTGATGTGCTTCCCCAACAATCTCCTGTTTCCATGGTAAAAACTATTCTTGACAAAGGACATGAACAACATTCAGACTCATTCTCTAGTGGCCATACAATCTCTCACTACATGGCACTTAATCAAGAAGTCCAACAACCTGCTCCTGAACCAAACAAAGACACTCCCTTTGCCGCACACACTGAGCCACCAATCATCAAGGAAAACATTTCAACTGAATCAATCAAAGTACAACCATTACTAATTTCTCTTATAAATAATCCTCCTTCTTCTCCTTCCATTGATGTCGACCTTACCATTAGTTCTCCCTCAAAAGACACAAGTCCTCACCAAAGGGACACTGAAATGAAAAAATCCCCATCCCAACTTGTTTCAGGGATCTGAATTTCATCAGATTTAATAATTCAACCTGAACAAACTTCTCAACAAGCCTCTAAAAATAAAGAACTTCCAGCCATTGAATCTGACCCTCCTGACACTGAATTGGCTGAACTTTTGGCTGTTATGTCTAGAATCACTCACAAGCCTAATATACCAACTTCAGTTCCAACTATGGAGGAATTATCAAAACCAAATCTTCCAGAAAATTTAAGTCCACTGACTTACCAACAATTGAGTTTCCTTCTCAAGCTCCTCACTCATACTGTTGATGAATGGGTTAAACAAGATGATTTGAACAAACTCTTATCTGATGTTTTAAGTTCTTCTCTCGAATTCCAGGTCCTACTTCAATTTTTCCAAGTGGTGAAGAGATTCAAAAAGGTTTCTAATAACCTTTTCATTTCCCAAGACAGAATGAATGGAGTAAAGAAGGAAATGACCAAAATCGAAGATGGGGCCAAAAAAATCAATATTGCCCATCAATCGACACAAAAATAATTTAAGGAATTTGAGATTAATGTTTCCCACGCTGCCAATACTCAAGCTTGTTTAGCAGACCGTAGAGAAGAACTTGAAAAAGAGCTCGCCTTAATTCGAGAAGAAGAAGTTGCATTGGAAGAGCCTTATATCAAAGCACAGAAGAAAAAAACAACAACTATTTCGAAGCACAATAGAAGAAGTTGCATTGGAAGAGCCTAATATTAAAGTCTCATGCCATGTTCGAGGTTTCGGTCAATATGCTTTTTAATCAAATTGATTAAAATTTTATTTGCTGCTTCAACTTGGCCATTTGCTTGTGCGTAATATGGGGTTGAAGTTACCATGGTTATATTCCTCGATGCTGCAAAATTTCTAATACGTTGCCCAGTAAACATAGTTCCCTGATTAGTGCTCAATGTTTGAGGAATTCCGAATCGATGAATTATGTACTCATCTATGAAATCAATAATTTTATTTTGACCCGCCTCTATCAAAGGAACAACTTCAACCCATTTAGTGAAATAATCAGTGGCTACTAAAATAAATTTATGATTTTTCGATAAAAGAGGATGGATTATTCCAATCAAATCCAAAGTTCAACCTCTAAATGGCCAAGGTTTAATAATCGAGTGTAATTCAGAAGCTGGAATTTGTTGTATTACCCTATGTCGTTGACACTCCTGACATGTTTTTGCATAATCAATACAATCTTTAATCATGGATGGCCAATACACTCGATCTTGTCGAAGCACCCATTTCATGTTTTCTCCAGCTTGATGATCACCACATATTCCCCTATGGACTTCTCCAAGAGCAATACCTTTTTCTAATTGGCCTACATATCTCAAAAGGCTTTTGTTGACACCATTTTTATATAACTCATCACCCATCAATACAAAATTGATTGCTTTTAACTTAACTTTCTGATCGACTCAAGTACTAAGATTTTTCAAATATTCCGCAATTGGTTTCTTCCAATCGTTATCATTCCAATCATCTATAACTAAAACTTTCCTTTCTTCAGTAGGCACCAAAATGTGTCAAACTTCTGCCAATTTTCCTAAAATTTCAGGAAGTATTCTGTATTTCAATGCAATTTGAGCCAACTCATTGACAATCTCATTTTGAATTCTTGGAATATGAACCAAGGACACTTTTTGGAAAGACACCAACAACTCCCATGCTGTCGATAGATACTTTTGTAATTTTTCATTGTTACATTTAAACTCTTTCGACAGTTGTTTTAAAACTAACTGAGAATCTCCAAAAATTTGGATGTCTAATGCCCCTTTATTGATTAAAATCTCTAATCCCAGTATTAACGCTTCATACTCAGCAATGTTATTCGAACATGGATATTTTAATTCAACAAAAATTCCGACGGGATACCTTTTAGAGAAGTGGTTAGAATCCCAATTCCAGCACCATCTTTGTGCTTTGAACCATCAAAATACAAATTCCAACAATCAGAATCTACTTCAATAATATTTGTCCCTTGGACATTAGGATTATTCGATCTGTCAACTAGAAAATCTACAATGACCTGAGTTTTAACGGCCTTAGCCGGAACATATTGCAAATCGAATTCTCTTAAAGCAAGCATCCATTTGCCAATCGACCTCTCAACATGGGATAAGATAACATGTATTTTATCAAATCCGTCTGCCTAACTACTTTGACAGTTTTATCAACCATATAACATTTCAATTTCATACAAGCATAATAGAGGGACAAACATAATTTTTCAATCGAAGAGTATCATGACTCGATATCGGACATCACTTTACTCAAATAATAAATGGCTCTTTCATGGCTTTCCTCATCATCTTGAGCCAACATACATCAGATAGTATTTGTAGATACTGCAATGTTCAATTTTAATGGTTTATGAGGACGAATAATTGCCATTATTGGTGCTTTGAACAAATAAGCTTTAATCGAATCAAATATTTTCTGATGTTCCTCTGTCCATACATATTGCGACTCATCTTTGAGTTTAACTAAAGATGAAAAAACACGTGTTCGTCCAGAAAGATTAGAGATAAATTGTCGAAGGAAGTTAACTTTCCCTAAAAAATACGGTCCTCGTTTTTCGACATTGGTGGGGGTAACTCCAAAATTGCCTTAGCTTTATTTTGATCAATAGCAATCCCTTTCTTTTGAACTACAAATCCCAAAAAAATTCCT
>NC_029793.2:36412575-36432532 GCF_000816755.2 Arachis ipaensis | reverse complement strand
TACTCCAAATGCACATTTCAAAGGATTCATTTTTAAACCCTTTTTACGCATTGTATCAAATGCTTGCTGTAAATGATCGAGATGCTGGTCTATTGAATCTGACTTAACTATTATATCATCGATATAAACTTCCATAAATTTTCCAATGAACTCATGAAAAATAGTATTCATGGCACGCTGATACATCTCACCAGCATTCTTCAAACCAAAAGGCATTACTACCCATTCATAAGTTCCTAAAGCTCCAGAACATCGAAAAGCAATTTTTGAAACATCATCCTTAGCTATAAAAATTTGGTTATATCTTGAAGGTTTAATTACTCTGTTGGCCCCTATAGTTTCGTGAAATTCTCAATTAGATCCCTATAACTTTTTTTCTTTTTAATTGGTCCCTGCACCAAATTTTTTTTCAATTAGGTCCCTCTTATCAGTAATTGGCTTAATTTTATAGGGAACCAACTAAAAAAAATGGTGCAGGGACCCAAATAAAAGGAAAAAAATTTTAGGGACCTAATTAAAAAAAATTAGTGTAAGGACTCAATTAAATGGAAAAAAAAGTACAGGTACCTAACTAAAAATATTGCGAAACTATACGGACTAACAGAGTAATTAAACCTATCCTGAATAACCATCCATGAAACTTAGAATTTCATTGCTTGTTGTAGAATCGACTGACATATCTACTACCGGCATAAAATATTCATCTTTTGGGGTAGCATGATTTAAATCTCAAAAATTGATACATACTCGCAATTTTCCATCTTCAAAACTGGCATAATATTTGATACCCAGTCAACATAACGAGCTGTTTGAATAAACTTTGCTTTAATCAATCTTTCGATTTCTCCTTTAATCTTAAGATTGATCTCAGGCCCAAAGCGTCAAGGCACTTCACTGGTCGAGCAAATGGCTTCAAATCCAATCAATGTTCCATTGAAAAACGATTAAACCCTCTTATGATAATCCCAAGCAAAACAATCCTTGTAGTCAGTTAATAGATTAATTAATTAATTCTTATAAATCCTAAGTTAATTTTCTCAAGAGGATCTTGAGACTCAAAACCTCTTTTAATATTATCGTCATTGACTCAATATTTTTTAAACCCAAAGATTTCAAATCATAAATGCAATCAAAAGATAAATCGATGAACTCATTTGAGAATAAACAATATTTATTATCAACCAAATCAATAATCAAATCATTTTTTGTACAAAGATCTTGAAATACATTGATAGAAGACTGATTAATAACATTATTTTTAGAAATGGGAAAAGTATTAGAATTTAAACTATTCTTAAATTCGATTTGAGGAATCAAATTTGTACTAGGAATTGGAAAATCTGAATTGAAGTCCCTATATGATTCAACTTCATCAGAGGAATCACTTCTAACACAAGAAAAACTTTCGACAGAATTGAAATTACTTAAATAATTTTCTAAAGAAATAAAATAATTTGAAATATCTTGACTTTTAGCCATGACAAGATGTTTTCAATCTATTAACCTTCACAGAATTACTACCCCCATCCAGTAGGAGGAAAATCGAGCTTTGGCTGACGAAGCTTCACATTTAGTCTTTCTGAAGTTAGAAAGCAGCCTTCACAATTATAGGAATTAAGTACCCTATCGACATGAAGAGGTTTCAGTTTCTAATTATATACCCTGAAATCGACATGTAACTATTCCACATATAAGCTTGAATATGCTTTAATCACTTTAGACTTTCCTTCATCAATCCAAAGAAGAATACTCTGATGCACAGTCGAAGATACAACTCTAACACTGTGAATGCAGGCACGTCCCAATAATTCATTATAACTGGCCTTTGATGACACTACCACAAAAATAGTATTTCGATGTGAGGATCCTACTTGAAGTTGAAGTGTCACTAGCCCTTTCGCAGGAGTTGATACACCGCTATAATCGGTTACTGAAATCTTAGTCGGAACCAAATCATTAAAATGTTTGCCCACCTTCGTCCACATTCTTTCTGGCAATAAACTGATTGTTGCCCCTTTATCGACTAGAACTTTATTAACACAAATGCCACTTATAAAAGCAGTGACATGTAACGGTCGAATATGTGACTTTTGTTTCTCAGTGGGCTTTTGAAAGCACCCCAGTTCATCCTCTACATCATAATCTTCATTTGGGTTTCCTTCATATTCACTCAAAATAATCAGTTGGTATAATCGAAATGGTGCTTACCATATCTTCATCACCTTCTTTGAAATATTCTTCATCTAGATCGACAACTTTCTCTTTGTAATCGATTGGGGCTACAACAACAGCTTTACCCTTTTTGAACTTAGCTGGTGATGAGATTTCCTTAGGAACCATTTTCCCATCAAAAGGGAAAATTACTCATGAATGAATAGAAGGGGTTGCACCCCTGCCTTTGTTATTCAATGGCTCTCTTTGCCTCATTTTTCGTCCATTCCTTCCTCCTCGATTTCCTTTAGCCCTTCTTCGAGGATATGGATAGTTGCCATGGAAAAAATCTCGATGACTTCTTTGAGGGTTGCGCCTTTATTGTGCATTTCAATTATCAAACTCCTGACAATTTCGAATCTATTTCACACCCAAAGCTTGAGAATGATTCATTGGAGGAGGAAAGTTCCTTTGAGGGACACCAGAACTATGTCCCTCTTGCCTTTGAAGAGGCTGTCTTTGTCAAACTTGTTCTTCCTTATGAGCTAACTCCTTTTTCATTCTCTCTTTTTCGGATATAGCTACAGCATCGACTTCAAACATAGCATTACATCAAGGACAGAAAGACACATCTCGATCTTTCAACTTTTGTTGCATCAAAAACTCCAACAATCCTTCACCGACACTAGGATACACTGCCTGGATATTAGTTTCGAAATCTCCCAAAGCAGTATCAAACTCATAGGAAAAACCAACCATATTGACCCCTAAAAAGGGCTCTGCAAAATTTGTGCCAGCATCAAAGGGAACAGAATCAACCTTCATGTATTTTTTTCCATCATCGAACTTCAACCTCTTTTCCATAATCGCTTCTTGAATCAAGTCCCTAAAGCACACACAATTATTAGTTGAATCGCTAGTTGCTTGATGAAGCTTACAATAGAGTTTCCCCTTTAAATATTTTGTCAAAGGCAATGTTTTGCACACAGGTAAAATCAACTGTTTATCTTTAAGCAACACATCAAATATTTGATTAGATTTCAAAATATTGAAACTATATTTCTTTCCACTCTTATGTTTTTAATCATTAGATTTATCAGCATTTGGTATTTTCTTAAGCAAGGAGCATACCTAAGGTGGTCCTTTCTTTAATTCAGCCAAATCAACTTCTGAAAATTCAAAATTGGATTCCTCATTTGAGGATTTCATTTCGACATTTGAAACCTTTTCTTTTCAGGAAAAGGCTTTACTTTTCAACCTTTTCAACCTTTTTTCAACCTTTTCAACCTTTTCTACCTGACGAACTGTTTCTGCCAAATGAGCCAAATCAGGAATATGAACATTAAACAATTTTTGACGCATATAAAAACCTAAACCCATGATGGCTATTTTAACTACTTCACTTTCAAAAAGAGATATATAACATTGACTTCGAGCATTTTTAAAATGAATCATGAGGTCAGTGATGGCCACATTCAACTCTTCTCTAAAGAATTGAGCATGAAAATCACTCTTTAGTTGTGCCCATATTCCAATTGAATTAGGATTAAGATTAGAAAACCAAGTGAATTCATTCTTTGTTAAAGAAGAAGGAAAAAAATTCATCTTTAAATTTTAATCATTTGCTAAGTTTCCTAACTCAACCATATATTGAGCAATATGCTCAGTAGTCGATTCACCAACTTCACCAGCAAATTTTGTTACTATCTTAGGATTTTTCATTTCTCTAGGTACTTTTGCAGCTTGAACAGTAGTAGAAAAAGTAGAAACAAAATATGGTCGATTCATGAAACCCACATTGAATCCGACCCTATTGAGTACATCTTTATCAATTCTAGTAACTTGATATCTCTCTCCACAATGATTGGCTCTCATTCGAGCTAACACATCATCTAAATTTTGGTCTCGATGAACAATTCGAGGAGTATCCCTTTCAAAATGCATATCATTTCCCATATTTCTAGGCATATTCATCCCATCCTCCTGATTCATCTACAAATTTTGATCTCCTTCATCATAATCGACAATTCGAGCAATTCTCTCTACTTGCCTAGCAACGCGCTCAAATTTTGATTCATGATCAACCATCATAGGGTTCAAAATTGTAGTCATCTACTGGGTCAATAAATTGACTAAATCATGATGACTTTCATCGACATGTTGTCGAAAATTAGCCATCAAACTAGTAGCATTCGATGTAGAACCCAATTGATAATCTCGAGAAAACTCAGAATATAATGGAGGCCCTGAGTTACCACCAAAACTTGATGAATTTACAAATCTAACTAGATGAGCATGCCCAGGTGGAGTGTAACCTGGAGAAAGACCATAAGGAGACCAACCAGCAGTTACTGGCGGTTGCGTTACAATAATTCATGGACGTAGATTTCGTCCACTATTCCCAACTGGGGGGTTAGTAACTGTTACATTTTCTCCAATTATACTATTTTCCACACGCGACGATGTCTCCGTCGGAATTGTGCAACCACAGCAACATTATCGTTTGCAAATGATTCCATATTAGTATTATAAATTTCTTCCGCCATTCGAATAATCTTATTACTTCTAAGTTGCATGCACTAGATCATTTTAAAACACTTTTTAACACACTTAATTTTTAAAACTATCCCACCAGGTGTACCAATTTGTTTTACCAATTTTTATCAAATCTAAGTGGTTCGATATCTAGTGATCTAGGAGTGAAATCTACTCCTCGTGTGAGTAATAGTTTTCGAAAGTGCATCAAAAGATTCTCTCGATTGAACAAAAACAACAAAAGAAAATCTGAAAGATCAAAGCAAAATAAATTTGGAAGTAAAATAACTGAAATTGAGAAGAATAATATTGAATTTAAATAAAACAATAAACTGCCTTTGATGGAATCAAAGGACTTTAAAATCAAAATCTAATACTGAATCTTAAAGAGAACATAAAAAGTAAAGTTTGCTTGAAAAGTAAATGTGCATGAAAATAAAGGTTATAAGAAATTTAAATGAAAAGTAAAGACAATGGAAGGAACCCTACAGAAAAGAAAGCTCTAAGCAGACTCAGAAATTCACTGGGGATGTGAAGGTGCGAGAGTATTTTCTGATATGAGATTCTAACCCTTGTTTCTTCGATCTTTCACCTATTTATAAGAATCTTCAACGAATCAAATTTAACTATAACTCCCACGTGTGTTAATCTTTAAGTAACTATTCCTGCTCATTTGCACGTGTGGGTAACTGCCACTAATCAACTTCACTTGTTCTTCTTCTTCGATTAGGCTTATCGATTGAATTCTACCTCTTTTCCTCGACGAGTCCTTTTTTGATAAGGGTTATGATGCGGATTTTTGAATACCACAAACTACCGGAAAGTGCACCAGGTAATAACTCAAGTGAGTGAGTGTCGATTCCACGAGGATTAATAGACTAAGAAACTATAGTTGAGTGATTAGGCTAGTCAGACAAGCTAAATTGAGTGGCTTCGAGTTCAAATAGCATAAAATAGTAAACCAGAGAGTGCAAGAGAGCAAACAGTGAATGGTTGGTGAAAATAATATGAAAAAGCAATTAAGGTTTTGGAGATGTTTAAATTTTTGGATTAACAATTCTTATCAATTACTTTAATCATGTAGAGATTCAATTCATGGTAAACCTTAAGTGATTAAACCCTAATTCCTTAGTAATTTAATCTTCTCGAACTTAGTTAACTGCCAATTCCTTGGTCACTTAATTTAAATTAGAAGGTTAAGTCCAATTCTATTTCATGAGCCACACAAACCCTAAGCGCCCAAAAATGAGGCGATTATATGTCACGTATTGCGTTAAACCAGATAATTAGGGAGTTGTGAGGGATTGATTTCAAGTTTTAATTCTAGTGATATAGCTTTTTCAAGATTCAACAAAAATTCAATTAAAAAAATAGTTGTTTTCCAATATAATCTAATTCCTATGATGAAGAACGAAAACAATCCTTGAATTTAAATCAGTGCATTGATTAAGAGTAGAATGACAATAGTATTAATCCATTAAAATAAGCAGAGCTCCTAACCTTAACAGTGGAGGTTTAGTTGCTCATGGTTTAGAGAAAAATCCAAAGTAAAAAAGGGTAAAAGTGCAGAATCAGGAAGAAGAAGAGAAGAAGCTCGAAGGGCTGGATCCTTTCTCCTTTTATATCTAATCATAATTGATACAAAATAATAATTGTAAAACCCTAAAAATTATATTTTCTTAATTTAAAAATTAAATTTAAAACCAAAATAAGCCTTTCGAGGAACTTGTTGACACGGTTCTGCGCTAAACGCCGAGCAGTGCCGTTTAGTGCCACCAAACAGAATGCATCTTCAACCTTTCTAGACACCTGTCGCTAAACGCCAGGTAGTGGCGTTTAGTGCCACCTTTGCAGAGTCATGGCACGAGTTACAAGGCACCTGGCACTAAACGTCGAGTTGTGGCATTTAGCACCAGCTTCACAGAATACTGGCACAAAGAACGAGGCTTGTGGCGCTAAACGTTGGGCAATGGCGTTTAGCGCCAGGTTGATAGCAACAAATTTTCTCCTTTTTCTTCCATACGAACTCTGTCAAGCACGCCCGAACTTTACCTGAAATTAACCAAACAACAATGCAACTCAAAGTAGCATCCATGATGGTCTAAAACACCAAAATCTCATAAAAACTCCACAAATCCACATCTAAATTATTAAGAAAAGATAGAAAAGATGCTCACGCATCAGGTTGCATTCTTCAAAAGAATCTTTATCGAAACTCGACCTCGATGTCTTCAAAATTATATTTTTTGACCAACAATATATTATCAAACCTATGGAATAACATACAGAAAATTCAATCATGAAGATTACTTGTACCTTTGAGGAAGGTGATTTCTTTCTCAACAGGCATCTCATATTCTCTTTCGACCAAATCATATCAATCTATCACTTCTATTAGAATAAACCACAAAAATATCATCTAATTGTCAAACTATTAATAAAAATATTTTTAAATTTATTATCATAAGAAATATTTTTAAAACATTTTAATACTTTTTTTAGTTGATGGGGTGCTCTTTCTTTTTTACTTGTCATGAGTGCTCTTCCTCTTGCCTTTTTTGGTCAAGGCAGTGGGTTAAATAATTTTATTCTTTTTTGGTCAAGGTAGTGGGTTGAATAATTTTAAATTTTAGGCATTACAATATCATAACACTTATTTATACTATACATTCACACACTTAATATTAATGATTTTCATCCATTATTATTTATCAGTCTTAGCCAAGTTTCAAATCCTGATGCACTTGTTGCAAGACAAAAATTATTACTAAACTAAGGCCTTGCGTATGGTATTGTTCTTCTTTGAGATGAAAGTTCAATAAAACAACAAGAAAATTCTATGGGCCAAAGAGGAGTTAAGCCATATTTTAGTCTCTGAGATTGGCAAGTTACACTGATTTAGTTTTTAATTTTCAATTATTACGATTTGGCCCTCTAGATTAAAAACAAATGGACCAATATAGTCCCTCGTGTATTTTTCGTTGTCAGAGCTCAACACCCTTAATGACTACATTTGGTGCACTTTCTTGAATCTGGAAGAGCAAATTATAGCAATTGAGAAATTAAAGACAAAATCAGTGCAACTCGCCAATCTTAGAGACCAAAGTAGGGCGGCTTAACTCGATCGAAGTGTTAAAAAAGGGGTAGCCCAAATAAATTATGCTTTTCTCTTACGGCTAGGCTTTGTCCTTGTATTACTATTGTAAGACCCGAAAAAAATTAAAAAAAGATTAATTGGATAATTAATCATTAAGTTAAAATAGTTAAAACGTGCCCGGATGGAGCTAAAAATCAAGACTAAGAAATTTGAAGATTTAACTATAATAATTGTTTTCAGTGAATTTTTTTTCGAGTGAAAAAAAAAGTAATCTTTTGCGGAAATACGCGTAAAAATGCGTACTGGTAATTCAACCAGCAGTACTGGCTTAAGTCTGTCTGGCACTGCAAGTGAGTAAATTAATTATAAGTAAATAAGATTAAGGATTTAGAATTTATAATTTGAGAAGATTAAAATATTTAAAATATGAATTTAAATACTAATCTTAAAGATTTTGGCCCGAAATTGGGCCAACGGGCTAAACCAAATGAACTGGGTCCAAGTGGGGCCAAGCCCACAATACAAATACCTTACAACACCCACATTTCAGCTCATTCTCATCAAAGTGAGAGAGAGAACTAGGGTAGAAGTGAAGAGAGGGGAAGAAACCCCAAACACTATTCACATCCAAGGTTATTTGATACATAGCTCTTGGATTGGTGATTACAAGGCTTCAAGAGTTTGAATCGCCGACATTCAAGGTACGGGTTTGAGTTTCGAGTAGGTATTATGTAAAGTTATGTGAATGCCTAGGTTAGTTAACCCTAGGATAGGTGTGGAATGAAATTGGTTGTTGTTGTGGATAGTGAATGGCTATATGTATGTGTATATTGATTGAGAATTATTGTGACATTATAAAGTGAATGGTATTTATTGATTTTATTGTTAATTAATTTGGATATTCAGTCGGAGGCCGTGATAGGGTGAAGAAATCCCCTATGAGGTAAGTGAAGGTAATCAGTGTGAATTATTGAATGAGATGATTGATGACAATTTAGTTGTGATTGATAATTGAGAATTTGATTGTGTTGAGTTTGGGTATGAATTATGATGAGAATATAGTATGTTGAATGAGATGTAGTGTGTATGATGTATGTTGATGATGATAAGGATTTATGAATGATTATGGGTGAGTCGTATGTTGGTGTTGGTATGGATTGAGGAAAAGGTGATTAGTTGCATGAAAGATTAGATATATGAAGTAATGATGATTGTTTAAAATTTGAATGGTAATATTGATGTTGATGTAAATTTATGGAACTTGAAGAACATTGATGTGGTTTATGTTGAGTTTAGAGTTGTTGGATGAGTTGGAATTACTTGATTAGGTGTGGAAATAGTTAGAAAGTGTAGTGAATTGATGGATATATAATTAGTATATTTGGAAAAGGTTTTGATATTGTTTTCACTTGAATTTGGATTGAGAAATGGTAAACAATTGAGTTATGAAGAATTTTGGTAAAAAGTGGTTTTTAACCAACTTTGGTGGGCCATAACTTGAGCCTTGAAGTTTGGAATCAAGTGAACTTTAGCTTAAATTAAAGATAATTAAGATAGCTTTAAAACGGTATAATGATTAGTGAATTTGGAATTTTGTAGAGAAAGTTATGAATATTGGAAGTTATTGTCAAAATTATGATTTTTGTGATGTTGCAAAAAATTTGAAAATATGTCATGTGTGCCCACGCACACCTCTGTCCATACGCACAGAATAGAGCGGGTGTTTCAAGTTGTGCGTACGCACAGGCCGGGAAAGCCTTCTGGTGCATGCGTACGCACACAACCTGTGCGTATGCACAAACCCTGTTTTTCAATAAAAATTCTGTTTTTACTTATTTTACCTTTCCAGCAAGCTTGTAAACTTCCGTGACACTTGTTTAAAACCTTTTTGCTATTATTTAGACTTTGAATCAAGGGAGAACTCAATAAGTGAATTAAAAATGGGTATTTTGGTTATGAGTTTAGAGCTGGTGACCTAGGCTTGGAAAATTCTGTGGATGGGTTAACGTATATAAATATGGTGGAGTGTTATGTTGGTGATGAATGAGAAGTGAATATAAATTGAGAAATGAATGAGATTGAGAAATGTATTATTGAAAGCGTTTATGTTCTTGAAAGAACTTGAGGATGAGAGTGTCTATGATGAGATTAAAAGTAAGCGGAGAACTATATCTCAGGGACTTAGTTTATTGAAAGAGTTTTGTCCCAGCAAGGACGGTGATTTGATCTCGCTTGTCGTGGTTATTGTGCATATGCAATGATGGTGGTTTTATCCCGCCTGCAGTGAGGACGGAGGTTCTATTC
Source organism: Arachis ipaensis (assembly GCF_000816755.2). Taxonomy (NCBI): domain Eukaryota; kingdom Viridiplantae; phylum Streptophyta; class Magnoliopsida; order Fabales; family Fabaceae; genus Arachis; species Arachis ipaensis. The sequence goes on along the minus strand of NC_029793.2, from coordinate 36,422,445 downwards.
CGCTCACGTATGGGTGAATTGTTTAGCAAGGAAGGTGGTGTGATCTCGCTTGCATATTGTTTTGTGTTGGGCAAGGACGGTAGTTTAATCCCACTTGCATATTGATTTGTGAATGCAACTCGAGCAAGGATGGTGGTGTAATCCCGCTTGTTCGAGGTGCCCAATAAGGATGGTGGTTTAATCTCGCTTACTGTGGAGGTAAGGATGGTGGTTTAATCCCGCTTGTTTATGGAACCCACAGATAAGGATGGTGGTTTAATCCCGCTTATCCGAGTCGGGTCTGGCAACATAACCGACGCATGAGCTCATGACCAGTAGGACAGGCATGCATCATTTGCATCTATGTGACATTGATTGGGTGTGTTTATTGTATATGTGGTTTGCCTATGTGATTATTATTATTTAACTGCTATCTGTTATAATTGCTGTAATTGAAAATAATTGTGCTTGAACTTCATTACTCATGTTTGCTGTGACTGTTCTATTATGAGACCTTGTATATATGGAGGCTGGGATGAAATCGGGAGAACTTGAGACTGAAACAAATATGATAAGTGAAAGGTGAGAGAACTAATAAGAGATAGTTTGAGAAGGACTTGAGGTTTATTGGAGAGAGAAATGTCGAAGGAAAATTAATGATGCATGAGTGCAGTTAGTTGGTTTAGCATACCTTACTGTTTTTCTGGTTTAGTATATTTCTAGGCTTGGATTTCTGTTTGTTGAAGTGTTAGGATTGCCTAGAGGATTTGTGTAGTCTTTACATCGTCTCTGCTTTGGAACTGTTACCTCTACTGAAAATTCCAAAAGGGATGATGTTCTCACCCGTTTCGAGAATTTCCATCTTACAGGTACTGGACGTGATGCACTCGTTGAGCGTGCCGGTTTCTCTCCGCGAAGTGAAGATTGTCTTTTAGGGATTTTTTTCTTTTGCTTATATATATATATATATTCTCCATTGCTGTATTTTATACTTGTATATCCCTTTTAGAGGTTGATTTTGGAGAAACAGGATTTATGCTTATATTTATACTCTTGGGTTGTATTATATTAATTAGCCAGCCTTATCTTCACAGGTCAAGACTAGTGTTGTTATGTATAACCTTTCAATCAAAAATATATATATTCTTCTGTCGTTCTGCTTACGTATATTACCGGTTTCAGAGTATGATGCGATTTTGCTTATGTCTTTTCTTCACGGGTTCCTAGTATATCATATTCCTTCCATTATATACGTACGTATTTTGTTTTTAGAAGTCATGATACCTCACCACCATTGATTTATGACTTAGGCGTAAAGCCTTGTGTAATAGGGTGTTACAACTATGATATATTATCTTTAGGGTAAAACACATGCATAAACCAAACACATAATAATATTATATGAAAGTCCCAAACCAAATAACGTTATGTGTATGTCTTCATTCGTAATTCTATATAAATTGAATTCATTGAATTCGAATTAGCCATTATAGTACTGATGAGGGAAAATCGATTCCACACAAACTCACCTGCAAGTGTACCGGGTCGCATCAAGTAGTAAAACTCACAAAAGTGAGATCGATCCCACAGAGATTGATGGATTGAGCAATTTTAGTTGGGTGATGAATTCAGTTAAGCAGACAGTTGATGATTTGAGTGGAATTTGATTAACAGAAAGTAAATTACAGAAAATAAATTGGCAGAATCTTAAATTGCAGAAGAAGTAAATTGCAGAAACTTAGAGAACAAGAAATTAAAAGAGCTGAAACTTAAATTGAAAGAAAGGTAAATAATTGAATCTTAAAGTGCAAGAAATTTAAATTTCAGAATCTAAATTTCCAGGAAACTTAAATTGCATGAATAATAAAAGGATTTGGGTGCTGGGAATTAAAACAAAATGTAAACTACAGTAAATCAGAAAGCTCTAAGGTGAAGAAATTCAAAGAAAGTGATTCATCAGGGATTGGAGATACTGTGATCCTTCCTGAATCAATTTGGTCTCAACTCCTTTCTCAATCATTTGAGTAGATCTATGGCGGATTAAAATTGATTGGATCCCAATTTCTTGGCAATCCAATCTCTCTAATCACAATCAATTTTGCCAATTCCTTGATCTAATTGTCATGAGAAGAGGTTAAGTGCATATCTCTCATCCATAAGCCACACTAACTCTCAAGATCTCAATTCTTCCCGAATAGTGTTGTTCAAGAGAGTAATGAAGGATAGAGCTCCAATTCTAATGCAAGTAATTCCCCTTCCGAGGCTCACATGAGCATTCACTTAATTAAACCCCCTTCCGGAGTGAATAATTCAAAAATCAAAACCGAAGATACCCAATAGCTAAACAATTAAATTGAGAAGAAGAAGGATTTCATTCATTCATTGAAATTACAATAGAGCTCCTCCCCCTAATGAAATTGGGGTTTAGTTCATCATTGCTCTAGCACCAAACAGAAAAGAAAAATTGCAGAAGAAGAAAACAGAAAGAAAACCAAGAAGAAAATAAACTCCGATCTAAAAAAATTCTACAAAACTCCTAAAAGAAGAACTAAAAGGAACAAAATTCAAAAGATCGAAAGTCCCTATTGAAATAAAATTTTCTCCTATTTATACACTTTCTAATTTTAGTCTTCAAGTACTTGGAGTGGGATTTTTGGCCTTTGATGAAGTGGGTCAGGATTGGTACTTGGTTGCAGCTCCAGGGGAACGTAGCATTCTGAAAGAAAGCACAACGTTCATTCCCCGACGCGTATGCGTCTACTGCGCGTTTGCATCCTTGCTCACTGAATGTTCATCACTCGTACGCGTGCTTCACGCCCGTGCGTCCGTTTTGCGTTTTTGCACATCGACGCGTACGCATCACATACGCGTATGCGTCATTGCCATCTTCAGCCTCCATCATGCTTGCGCGTATAATGCATGCGTGTGCATCCTTGGTAGCATTCATTAAACGAGCGCTACATTCGCGCCATGAGCACTCTCCATGTGTGCGCGTTCTCTGCACGTGCGCGTGGGTTTCAAAATGGCAATTCCCTGCTTTCGCGCCATCCACGCGTTTGCGTACTTCTTCCCAGATGCTCCATCGACGCGTGCGTGTCAATACCAAATCTCAATCCCAAATTTCAAAATTGTCGCAGGCGCTCATTCAGAAAATGTAGCGCTCTCTTTGAAAATGAGCGCTAATCACATCCACGTGTACGCATCATGCACGCGTATGCGTGGGTCTTCAAAAATCCTTGCTCGACGCTTAAGTGTCCTGTACATGTGCGGGTCGCTCGAGAGTGTAGCGTTCTTCATTTGAGCGCAGTGTTACTCTGCACTACCTCTCTTTCTCTTCATTTTTTCACCTGAAATCAACCAAACATGCAATCAAAGTCTCACCAAAATCATAAGGTTTTGCATCATTCATAATAATCACCTAATTCTTGCATAAATCTCATGATTTTGTATAAAATTAATGATGTTTGATTGAATCAAGCTAAAACATGAAATTCCACTCTAATCACTTACTTATTGTGCAATAAATGCATGAAACCTAATGAAAACAAATGAAAATTGCTAGTAAAACTAGCATAAGATGACTTGTCATCACAACATCAAACTTAAGTCTTGCTTGTCCCCAAGCTAGCAGTAGAACATGAGAAGAAATGAAAGAAAACAGAAAAGCAGGCGTGTCCTTATTTGAAAGCACTTAGCCTAGGTTCATGGGGTTTCATGCAGACAGTAATTGAAGCTCTACTTTTATTAGTTTTCAGGATTGAGATGTTCCTTTAAGTGCTAACTGAGTTGCTGCTGTGAAACCTTTATTTATTGATCCTTGATGTTTGAGTTTTTTGTTTTTCTTCTGCATAAGAAATTTATTCCTCAATTGCAGCTAAGTGTCATGTGTTGCAGCAGCTTTTTAGCTTGTTTTTCAGTCAACACATCTTCACTACAGACACTTAGCTTACAATTCTACTTAAGAACATTGATGCCCAGCACCTCTTTGGGTTACTAAATGCTTTGTAATTAGGTTGCTCTTGATGGTGGATTTTCGGTTGATAATCCCAGATTAGTTAATCCAAGTTACTAAGCTTTAAAATGCTCCTCAGAACCTAATCATCCAAGCAGATCCTAATACAATAGCACCACAGGCATATGTCTTAAGGTCCAAGCCATTGGTGTCTAGTTTTATTACTTGTTTCTGTCATTTTTTTTGTTGCCAATTCTTGGTTTTTCTTCCTTTCCTTTTTGTTCTTTCTTTTTCCAAGGATCTTTATTCATTAAGAGTTCACAAACAGCAGCCTAGTTTATACTATAAAGGAACATTCCAACCCTTATCCTTTATCAGTGAGCTTACTTAAACAATCAAGTATATATATACCACCACTGAACTTTATTATCATCCCTATCAAATTGGACAATTTTCACTTTCTATTTCAACATTTTCTCTTATTTATGCAGGAGAACAAGACACAAATTCAAGTAAGGTGGGATGAGGGATGCACAAGCAAACTATCATCATAATGCAGAACATGAAAACTTATTCAAAAACATAAAAGTGCAGAACATATAATCTTAATCATAAGAGTGCATAAGATGGAAACTTGGAAGGCATATCATTTTGCAGATATGCATCTTCCTTATTTACTAAGATTATGAAGGAACTCCACCACCTCTAATTTTTGTGCTCTTTTCCTTTGCTGGACTCTCCTTTCTTCTTTGGCTTCTGCTTCCTCTTCTTTTTTGTTTCTTGTTGTTCTTCAGCAGGGCATCTCTGAGGCCAAGACTGGTCTACCTGATCCCAGAGTCCAGCCTCCCTTCAGCCTTTGTTCCATTCTTTCTATATTTCCCTAGGCTCTTGCTCTTTGCTTGTTTACTAATTCCTGACACTGGATAAATGGTTTGATCTCTCGATTCACCACTAGCATGTCACAGACTATGTAGTTTAGCTTTGCTTGAGTCTCTATATCATAATCAATCTTGTCTATATACCCTGCTCTCCAGCTGTGTGGTATATGTTCTTCCATTGATAAAGATTTTGGATGTACTTCTCCTGTTCAGCTTGTTGTTGAAACAATTTGTCGAATGATTCTTGAGTTGACCAAATTATTCCCTTTGCTGTTCCAAAAATCTTGCTTGGAATTCTCTCTGCTAGTCCATCATCTTCAGCTGGAAGTTTTCTTGTTGCTCCATCATCTTCAGCTGCCAATTCTCTTGTTGCTCCTGAGCCCTCGTGTATTGCTCTTGTTGTTGTTCCCTTTCCCTCATATATTGCCGAAACATTTCTTCAATGGCACTTTGCATTTAGCCTAAGTCCATTGCGCCAGAAGCTTGTCCCTCTTCCATTTGTGGTCTCCTTCTTCTTCCTTGGGGTCTTCTCTCCTGCTAAGTGTCAGTGTCAGTGACACCTTCCATCCTTTGCTTGGTGATTCCTCTACCTCCCTTTACCCGATCTGTATCTGCATCCTCAAAAAGCACCCCTGCTCTATTGCACAGCTGCAAAATGGTACTTGGGTGACCAAGTCTGCTTGATTTGCTGCTATCCTCAGCCATCTCTTGGATGATGTCTGCTATGAGTTGTGGGACATTGATTTCTCCTCCTTTGAGTATGCAGTATGTCAGAATTGCTCTCTTTACTGTAACCTCTAAAGTATTTCCAATAGGGAGTATGGATCTTCTCACTATCTCATACCACCCCTTGGCCTCAGGTAAGAGATCAATCCTCTTCAGGTGGCTTGGATCCCCATCTAAATCTCTTATCCAGTCTCTGCCTTCCAAACATAAACCATTTATTAGCTCATCGGGATCATTCTTACCCTTCATTCTTTCATCAAAGATGGGCTCTCCAAAGGGTATTACTCTTATTTGCAGGACCCTCATGATTGCTGATGGGCTGAAGTCCACATCAACTCCCCTAACATAGCTTTTGTAGGGAGGGCTGGTTTTGCTTGGCCTTACTGCATTTACATAGAACTCCCGTATCATGGTTGCACTTATGTCTGTAAGAGGCTCACACAGGAGTTTTCATCTTCTCTGTTCAATTATTCTTCTCATGATAGGGTATTCACCTTTTTTCAATCTGAAACCAATCTCTGGAATGACTTCTTTCACCTCCATCCACCCATGATATTGATTCATGAAATTGAGATTTAAATCTCTTGTCATCATAGGTGGGTGGTTCAGCTTCAACTGGTTGCTTCCCTTTTCTCCTTTTGGAACTTGATGAAGCCATTAAATAGGGAAGGAGGGATGGTGAGCAAAAGTGACTGATGTGACTTGTAGAGTGAGAGTTTGGCTTAATGGTAAAGTAAGAATATGAAATCAAGGGGAACAAGTATGGTTTGGAGCAAACAGAACATGGTTACTAGCTTATGCTCTCAAGGAATGTAAGAACTAAACTTCGGATGTAAAAAGAAGTATGGGTGGAAGGATGCAACATGGTTGCAGTGTGGGGTCTTATTTATAGCAAACTTTAATGAGGATTGGATGGTCAGGATGCCTTTTGAAAGGGTTAGAATGAATGGTGTGCATGTAAAGATGGATGAGGACAAGGACCACCTCTTCATTGGGCATATGATTCGGTTTCGTAGGTGCTGAACCTTGCAAATATGTGCTTCCCAAAGAACGGTCTCCAAGCACATGTGACTCACTTTTCCTCCTTGTGACAACCGTACTTGCATGGTTTTGTCCTTTCCTCAATCTTCTTCATACCTATTCATTTTAACAAGGCAACAATAAGCAACAAAATTTGATTTTAGAAAGGTGGCGGTCAGCAAGAATAAAATTTTCTATATGTTCCTTATTTATGAATAACCAACTATGCCTCTTTGAAATTAAATAAAATTTTGGTGAACACCAAACTTGTTTTATACCAAATGGTTCATATGAAACCCAATTAATTTCTGTCATGGTTAGTATATTCATCACAAGGAACATTTTATTTTCTACTTTAACAAAATAAATTCACAAAATGATGCAAGACATGGTTTATCTTTTCATGAATTTGAGTCTTAGAGCAAATGTGACTTTCTTGAAACTCATAGCACATGTAGAACACCAAACTTAATGTTTGGCTATATACTTCAATAAAATGAATGAGTATATATCCTAAGATGGTTATATGATCATCATGCTTGGAAAGCCATCTTAGATTGCCTTTAGGCACACCAAACTTAAGAATCAGACATATGTTTTAAAATGATATATGCAGCCATCAAATTTACCCATGAAAGCTCAAATTCATGCTAGAAGAACCATTAATTATTGTTATTAAAATAAAAGCAAGAATATTAAATTATGGGCTGCCTCCCATGCAGCGCTCTTTTAGTGTCACTAGCATGACATCAGTTCTCTGTTAGGGTGGTTGATGATTACAGTGCCTCAGCTTGTCCCCTCTCACTGTGAGCCTTTTTCCTGTGCTTTGATGAACAATCTCTATATGTTCCAACGAGAGTATTTTTTTGACAGTGTAATAATCATCAGATTGTGGGAATGTCTCCAACTGTTGGTAGATTATTTTCACTTTGTTTCCCTCTGAGAACTCTTCAGTTGGAATTTTCTTGTTTCTCCACCATTTTGGATCTTTTTTCTTGCTCTTCCTTCCTTTCTTTGGTGATTCTTCTTTCTTGGCAGCGGGCCTTATGTCAGGAGCTTTCTTAATGATCACTCTTGTACCCTCTTTTTGCAATCCCTTCTCAGCCTTCTTATCCTCATGACCCTTTTGTTTTTCTTCAACATCAGTCTTCTGCACCAAGGGTGAGTTGATGAGTGCTTCCTTGGGTATTTCCTTCTAGTTTAAATCTTCCTCCTCAATTCTCATGCAGCCTTTCTTTTCAACAAGGTGCTGCACCTCCTTAAAGACATTTAGAGTGATCTGCTCATCATGTGCTCTCAAGATCATTTTCCCTTTCTCCACATCAATGATAGCTCTTGGTGTGGCTAGGAAAGGCCTTCCTAATATGATAGAATCACCTCCATCTTCATCTAGATCCAGGATCACAAAATCCGCTAGAAATATGAACTTACCCACCTTGACTAAGAGATTCTCAACCACTCCGTTGGAAATTACCATTGACCTATCAGCAAGTTGCAAGGACATCTGTGTAGGCTTTACTTCTTCTATAGACAGCCCTCTCATCATAGATAAAGGCATCAGATTGATACTTGATCCTAGATCATACAGTGCCTTGTCAATGGACATGTTGCCAATAGTGCAAGGCAAAAAGAAGCTCCCAGGATCTTTGAGTTTCGGTGGGAGACCCTTTTGGATTACTGCATTGCACTCTTGGGTCAAGATCACAGTCTCTTTTTCATTCCAGTTTCTCTTCTTGTTAATGAGCTCTTTGAGGAATTTTGCATATAAAGGCATCCGCTCCAATGCTTCAGCTAGGGGAAGGTTGATTTCCAGCTTCTTAAAAACTTCCAGAAACTTGGAAAATTGTTGATCCTTGAGCTCTCTTTGTAACCTTTGAGGATATGGCAGAGGAAGGATGTAAGGCTTCACCACCTTCCTCTGTTCTTGTGGATGCTCTTCTATTACTTGCTTTCCCTTCCTTAGTGCTTGTGGCTCTTCCTCCTTCTCCTTGAGCTTCTCCTGGTCCTTCTCTTCTTCTGCTTGTTTCTTGTCAGCACCTTTGTCATTTCCCACAGTCCTTCCACTCCTTAGTTGCACAACTTTACATTCCTCCCTTGGATTTGGAATGGTATCACTTGGGAAAACATTGTTTGGTCTCTCAATTTGTTGTTTGGACAATTGTCCAATTTGTCTTTCTATATTCCTCATTGAAGCCTCGTGATTCTTATTGGTCAGGGCTTGATCTTTCCTTGCAGCTTCTTGATCTTGTCTTGCCGTCTCTTGATTCTTGATGAGCTTCTCCATCAATATCTCTAAATTAGAGATTCTCTGAGAGTCTGGATTTGGTGATGGTTGTGCGAACTGAGATGGTTGTTGCTGAAAATTATTTGAATTAGTTGCCGGTATATTTTGTGGGTAGAATGTGGATGTGGAGAGGTTATTTTGGTGGTTCTGTGAGTTGTTGTGGGGTTGATGATATGTATTTTGTGAGTTTCTGTATTGGTTAGTGTTATTGGATGAGTGATTTTAGTTGTGTGTGTTGTGAGAGTTGTTGGAATTATGGTTCTTTTGCCATGAATTCTGATTATCATCCCACCTCAAGTTGGGATGATTCTTCCATGATGGATTGTATGTATCCTCATGGAATTCATTCTGAGAAGAGCTTGAGGTGTTATTGATGACAAGTCATCCTAGCCTATTTTAACTAGTCTTTTTCTTTTGTTTTCATTAGAATTATGCACTTTCTTGAGCTACAAGCAAGCTAATTGAGTAGATTTTCATGTTTCCCTTGATTGAACCAACCATATATGAATTCATGCCATTTCATGAGGTTTTATGCTATATTTGTTGCATATTATGAAAGATTGAATATCTCATGATTTTGAGCATAGCTTTGATGAGTTTGGTTGATTAATGATAGGTGAAGAAGGCTTGAAGAAAGGTTGAAGCAAGAAGGAATGGCTAGGAGTGAAGAGAGGACAATGGAATAAGTGAAATTGAACCAGGAAGCAAGAAGCTGGACCTAAAGTTAGCATCAAACTTTTGCACAAACTTTTGGTTGAAAAGTTAGCCCCAACGTTAGCCCCCTAACTTGGAGGCTTGTTGGCGCCACTAGCACACAAGGCATTGCCAACGTTAGGGTCAAAGTTAGACCCCTAACGTTGGCACCAACGTCCAAACCAGAAAATTATGCTTGCTGCTATGAAAAGTTGGGGTCAAAGTTAGACCCCTAACTTTGGCCCTAACGTTGGGACCAACTATGGCTAACTTCAAAACCGGTTCAATTGGTTCACTTCGGTTCTTCTTCAAACTTCAAGAGCAATCAACCAAGGCCT
>NC_029793.2:36408730-36412550 GCF_000816755.2 Arachis ipaensis | reverse complement strand
GATCTAGGAAGGCATTGAGATCTAGACTTGGTTTTCTAGTCTCTGGGTCCTGAGATCTGAATTTCCCATTTCACTTCTCTGTTTACTGCTTTCTATGTTCATTTACTTTTCTGCTTCATATCCAGTTCAATCCCAATTCCCTTTCCCTCTTCTGTTTGATGCAATTTAATTTTTCCTTGTTTAATTTCTGCAAATCTACATCCCAATCCCCTTTGCATTTCAAGCAATTTACATTCCTTGCGCTTTAAGATTCCGCAATTTACATTTCTTGCACTCTAAGCTTCTGCCATTTAATTTTTTGTTCTTTACGTTTCAGCAATTTATTTCTTGTTCTCTTTACTTCAATGCAATTTAATTCTGCAAGTCACAAAACCATCTACCAAATCTTGATTCGCTTGACTAAATCAACTACTAAACTAAAATTGCTCAATCCTTCAATCCCTGTGGGATCGACCTCACTCCCGTGAGTTTTTATTACTTGATACGACCCGGTGCACTTGCCGGTTAGTTTTGGGTATTTTGGGAGAAATTTATTTTTCCTCCAAAATATCTCATCAAGTTTTTGGCGCCGTTGCCAGGGATTGATCAGATTGACAATGATTAAGTGAGGTGGTGATCTAGATCAAGCACTTTTTCTTTAATTTTTGACTAACCCACTAACTGTTTGAAGTTTTGCCTGAGCTAATAGAAACCTCATTCTAGTAATAGAGTGAAATTTCCTTGGCTCATCCTGCTGAATATGATTTTCATAGCTTGAAAAACAAACGAGAGGAATGATTTTCGTTCATTACTCTCTCAAGTTTGCCAACTGTTTGATACTTTGTGTCAACTGATCCTTTAATCATATCCTGGTCTGAATATGCTCTATCTTCACTTGAATTGGTTGTGACTGTGCAGATCATGGAAGGGAACTCAACAGATTCTAGCAATCATGAGAGTAATACCCCCACCTTGGATGATAATATAACCCGTAGTTCAAAGCAACTATCCATAGCCATGAATGATGTTGCCCAATGGTTTGAAGCTTTTCCACAAGGAAGCATTATCGGATGGGAAGAACTGATGAATGGACTCCTAGTCAAATTTAACCCATCACAAAGAGTTGTTAAGCAAGAAGCAGAAGTGCATCCATTAGAGAAAGAAATTGAAGGTGCTCGTGCAGTAATAAGCCAAAACAAGCAGATGCATCAGCAGACTCTACAACAATTAGATATGATGGCTAAAAAAATCACTGAGTTAAGACATGCTGTAGTACATACATACAACCTGACTCAAAGCTCATATGGGTGTAATCAAGCTGAACAAAGCTTTGGGGCCATTAACCATGAGCAACAAAGCTATGAGCAACTACAAGCTCCAAGCAATCACTATAGCATGCTCCAGAACAGACCTCAGAATGATGTGTACAATCCACCGTGGAGAACTCATTCTAATGGGAGGGGGGTTGAGAACCAAAACCAAAGACCAAGGGACTTCAACTGCAACAATCCCAACTTCAAAAATCAACTTAAAACACACCCCCACAACAACAATCACACACACTTCCAACCCCGTCCTACCTCACCATTCACTCAAAATCACCTTCATCAACCACCACAATTGCCACAACCACTTCCAACCTTTCAAAGGATCTATATTCTAGAAATGCTGATGGAGAGGTCCATCAAAATTCAAGAAATAATGGCAATAGAGCGGGAAGAAATAAAGAAGCATCAAGAGATGATAAGCAAGAACCAGGAGGCTTCACTCAGAAGACTTGAAAGGTAGGTGGAACAATTAGTGCAAAACCTGGCTGAATTGGGTGAGAAAAAGGGGACTCTGAACCCAAAGAGCCATGAAAAGGATGCTGTGTTGAAAGAGAAGGGAGTCATGGAGGAAAATAAGAAAGCTATGGAAAGAGAAATAGAGGGAAGGAAGCCCATAGCAAGAGGAGGAAACCTGAGGCAACAGAAGCCTCAACTTCCATGAGCACAGAGTGAAGGATGTCAAGCTAGTGACAATAAAAGAGCGCTTGTTGGGAGGCAACCCAACCTGAGGTAGTTTTCCTTTCATAACTATTTTAATAAAAAGGTTAATTAGTTTATCTACATTGCAAGAAGCTAAGTTTGGTGTTGCACACCAAAACAATATAAGGGGGAATGAAGGATCCTAAGTTTGGTGTTCCACCAAAATCCCATCATAAAACACATTCTCATTTTCTGCATAATGCTGGCTTCAAGCATGATGGATGAACTAGTTAACTATTCTGCTATTTCCTAGTTTTCAGTTTTGTCAAAGAAAAAGAGTTTTACACATGGTTAATCTGATGCACAAGAACCATTGGCAAGGTACTAAGTTTGGTGTTCTCACACCAAAGTAAGTACAAAGGCCCACAAATAAATCCTGCATGCTAACCATTGTTTCTAAGTGCTTGGGGAACAAGCAACTTTCAATATCATTGCAGAATGACATACAAGCTTTTGGAGGTTTGAACATCATCAAAAAGGAGAAAGATGAACATAAAGGACAGCAATGATGATGATGAGAAGAAGGAAAGCAAGTAAACTTCAACAGGTTGTATTGTTAAGTCATTGTTTTGCATCAAATGTTGCTGTAATTGAAAGTTGGATTGTATTCTGATCTGCCCTGCCTATCTGCATAGCATAATTTTTTTATTACCCCTGCCTGCATAGCATAGTCTTTCTTTATAATTCAATAAGCAAGATGTTTGATCATTCACAACATTCTCATCTTCAAAACTTGTTTGCACTCAATTTCCAAGAAATGCATCACATGAAAGTTCTTTGAGAAGAAAGATTGAGGAATTAAACAATTTTGAGGCAAGCAAAAGATTAGGAGAAGTGGTGGTTCTAGTTGTGTGATTATGTATTGAGGTTGCATGCTTGTGAAAACTTGCATGGGAGCTCATAGGCGGGACATGAAGTTCAAAGAAGTATTGTGGAGATTCTCAAAAATTTATTGATCCAAGAAGCAGCAAACAAAACAAAAGAAAGAAAAGAAAATGCAAAAACAAAAAGAATATGGCCCAAGGCTCTGAGCATCAATTACTAGGGAGAAAAAGAAAGAAAGAAACAAAAACTCAAAGAGTTGTTACCCTAGTAAATGCTTGTGGTTGAAGTGTGTCAAGGAAAGAGGCTTGAGCAAGTAAATCCTTAGGGGTGCTTTAACACCTAATACCTTAAAACCAACTGGTTTAGGAGTATTGATTGAAAGCTTATCTAAAGAGCCGCTTTGAGACATGATACTTAGAGTCGAGGCCAAAGCACAGAAACTATAAGCTGCTTCAAGGTGATTACATATAAGGAGATCTCCATGATACCATTTGGATGAAAATCCTAAAGACCTACGACTCCCAATATGTAAGGACTAGTGAGCACTGAAGCCCTTGCATGAGCATATGATTAAGAGTTCACCCCACTGATACTTGATCACTTCACTCACTGCACTTTACAAGTGTTCCTCAATCCATCTTAATTGAAAGAACCTTGGAGCATAAATCTATTTCTTGCTCGGGGACAAGCAAGCTTTAAGTTTGGTGTTGTGATGACAAGTCATCCTAGCCTATTTTAACTAGTCTTTTTCTTTTGTTTTCAAGAACGAAGTTGGAAAGAAGTTCGGAAGAAGTGGATAGTAATTAGTTGGTTTGAGTAGTTTCGATACGAGTTTTAGTACTCTATAAGTTAGAAAGTATTATACGTTGTTTATATCGTATTTTGGAGTACTTTACCGTACTTAAGTATATACCAACCAAGTTAGTTCCCTTTGTACTTTTAGATGAGTTAATCGAACGAACATCGAGTTCTTTCACGTATTAAGATTA
>NC_029793.2:36402602-36408705 GCF_000816755.2 Arachis ipaensis | reverse complement strand
ACCAACGTTAGCCCCCTAACTTGGAGGCTAACGTTGGAACATGAGTTTCTCCCCTGGGCACCAACGTTTGCGCCAACGTTAGACCCCTAACTTGGAGGCTAACGTTGGCACATGAATTACAATGGGGAAGGAGCAAAAGTTTGTGCCAACGTTAGCCCCCTAACTTGGTGGCTAACGTTGGCGCCACTAGCACACAAGGCATTGCCAACGTATGCATGTATTGGACTTGTTCTGGTTGCTGATCATAGCTGTACTTCTCAGAATCTTCTTCACTTTGGCTCCATCCATTTAAAGGTTGGCTTGCTATGCTTATTGCAGCCACTTGAAGTCCATCAATTCTCTTTGCCATCTTCTCCATTTGTTGATGGATTTGTTGGTGCATCATTTTGTTCTATGCCAAGATAGTGTCCACTCCTTCAAATTCTAGTACACCTTTCTTTGGAGCTGGTTGGCGTTGCCTTTGATGAGCATAAAAGTATTGATTGTTGGTCACAGTGTCTATGAGATTCTGATCTTCTTCAGTTGTCTTCATTAGTTACAATGAACCTGTTGCAGAGTAATCCAAGGACTCTTGAGCTTTTAGAGTCAACCCCTCATAAAAATTCTGAAGTCTGTCCCATTCACTAAATATCTCATGTGGACATTTCCTAATCAGAGCTTTGTATCTCTCCCATACCTCATAGAGTAATTCTCCATCCATTTGAGAGAATGTTTATACTTCTGTCTTCAATCTTATGATCCTCTGAGGTGGGTAGAACTTAGATAGAAATTTGTTTACCAAATCATCCCAAGTGTTAATGCTTTCTTTGGAGAATGTCTCCAGCCATTAAGATGCCTTATCCCTCAAAGAGAATGGAAACAGCAGCAACTTGTAGATATTCGGATGCACACCATTTGTCTTGACAGTTTCACATATCCTTAGAAAGACAGATAAGTGTTGGTTCAGATCTTCAAGGGGGCCTCCTCCATAGGAACAATTGTTTTGTACCAAAGTGATAAGTTGAGGCTTCAACTCAAAGTTATTTGCATGAACATTAGGAGTGAGTATACTGCTCCCACAGTTTCTTGGATTGGGGAAGGTATATGATGCTAGAAATCTCCTTGGAGGCTGGTCATTGTTGTTGGCCACCTCTTCTGGTGGATTAGGGAGGTTACCTTCCATTTCTTGGTCTTCCTCTTCTGATTCTTCTTCTCCAATAACTCCCTTCCCTCTTGCTTCTCTTCTCAATCTCAAGAATGTTCTCTCTAGCTCAAAATCAAAAGAGGTGGATGCGCCTCTTCTTCCTCCTAGCATACAACACAAACAAACTAAAGAAAAACAAAAACAGAGCACTCTATTGCTAGAGTAAAGTTAAAGTTAGCAGAACAAAATCACAAACAGTTAATATGCTTAGCAAAAACAAAGAAAAAATGCTTAATCTAGATTATCACTTACTTAATCATTGTCAATCCCCGGCAACGACACCAAAAACTTGATGAGAAAAAATCGATTCCACACAAACTCACCGGCAAGTGTACTGGGTTGCATCAAGTAGTAAAACTCACAAAAGTGAGGTCGATCCCACAGGGATTGATGCATTGAGCAATTTTAGTTGGGTGATGAATTTAGTTAAGCAGACAGTTGATGTTTTAAGTGGAATTTGATTAACAGAAAGTAAATTGCTAGAAAGTAAAGTGCAGAAAGTAAATTGGCAGAATCTTAAATTGCAAGAGAAGTAAATTGCTTCAACTTAGAGAACAAGAAATTAAAAAAGCTGAAACTTAAATTGTAAGAAAGATAAATAACTTAATCTTAAAGTGTAATAAATTTAAATTGTAGAATCTAAATTGCCAGGAAGCTTAAATTTCATGAATAATAAAAAGATTTGGGTACTGGAAATTAAAATAGAATATAAACTACAGTAAATCAAAAAGCTCTAAGGTGAAGAAATTCAAAGAAAGTGATTCATCAGGGATTGGAGATACTGTGATCCTTCCTGAATCAATTTGGTCTCAACTCTTTCTCAATCATTTGAGTATATCTATGGCGGATTGAAATTGATTGGATCCCAATTCCTTGGCAATCCAATCTCTCTAATCACAATCAATCTTGCCAATTCCTTGATCTAATTGTCATGAGAAGAGGTTAAGTGCATATCTCTCATCCATAAGCCACACTAACTCTCAAGATCTCAATTCTTCCCGAATAGTCTTGATCAAGAGAGTAGTGAAGGATAGAGCTCCAATTCTAATGCAAGTGATTCCCCTTCTGAGGCTCACACGAGCATTCACTAAATTAAGCCTCCTTCCGGAGTGAATAATTCAAAAATTAAAACAGAAGATACCCAATAGCTAAACAATTAAATTGAGAAGAAGAAGGATTTCATTGATTCATTGGAATTACAATAGAGCTCCTCTCCCTAACAAAATTGTGGTTTAGTTTATCATTGCTCTAGCACCAAACAGAAAAGAAAAATTGTAGAAGAAGAAAAACAAAAAGAAAACTAGAAAGAAAATAAACTCCGATCTAAAAAAGTTCTACAGAACTCCTAAAAGAAGAACTAAAAGGAAAAAAAATTCAAAAGATCAAAAGTCCCTATTGAAATCAAATTTTCTCCTATTTATACACTTTCTAATTTTAGTCATCAAGTACTTGGAGTGGGATTTTTGGCCTTTGATGAAGTGGGTCAGGATTGGTACTTGGTTGCAGCTCCAGGGGAACGTAGCGTTCTGAAAGAGAGCGCAGTGTTCATTCACCGACACATATGCGTCTACTGCGTGTGTGCGTCCTTGCTCGCTGAATGCTCATCACGCGTACGCGTGCTTCACGCCCATGCATCCCTTTTGCATTTTTGCACATCGACGCGTACGCATCACATATGCGTATGCGTCATTGCCATCTTCAGCCTCCGTCATGCTTGAGCGTATAATGCACGCGTGCGCGTCCCTAGTAGCGTTCTTTAAATGAGCGCTACGTTCGAGCCATGGGTGCTCCCCACGTGTGCGCATCCTCTTCGCGTGCGCGTGGGTGTCAAAATGGCAATTCCTAGCTTCTGCGCCATCCACGCGTTTGCGTACTTCTTCCCAGATGCTCCATCGATGCGTGCGCATCAATACCAAATCTTCAATCCCAAATTTCAAAATTGTTGCAGGTGCTCATTCAAAAAACGTAGCGCTCTCTTTGAAAATGAGCGCTGATCACATCCACGCGTACGCATCATGCACGCGTACGCATGGGTCTTCAAAAATCCTTGCCCGACGCGTAAGCGTCCTGTACACGTGCGCGTCGCTAGAGAGTGTAGCGTTCTTCATTTGAGCGCAGCGTTACTCTGCACTGCCTCTCTTTTTCTTCATTTTTTCGTCTGAAATCAACCAAACATGCAATCAAAGTCTCACCAAAATCATAAGATTTTGCATCATTCATAATAATCACTTAATTCTTGCATAAATCTCATAATTTTGTATAAAATTAATGATGTTTGATTGAATCAAGCTAAAACATCAAATTCCATTCCAATCACTTACTTATTGTGCAAGAAATACATGAAACCTAATGAAAACAAATGAAAATTGCTAGTAAAACTAGCATAAGATGAGTTGTCATTAAGTACTAAATCGAATCAATATGATTCGAATTATATGGTGCCAAAATAATTCGAAACAAGTAGCTGAAAGCATTCATTCATATAAATCGAATCAAATAGTTTCAATTTATGTTTTCATACGTTTGGAATAGTTACTTGAAGGGTACACTCCATATAAATTAATGCTTCTCAATTCGATTTACTTTTGGATTTTGTTTTTTTTTTAATATTAAAAAGTCGTCTGCCTATTTTACTGTCATAACTGGTTGGTCACGGATTTTATCCTCAAGCTCATCCACTACCCATTTACATCTATATATTTATTGTTGTTGACTCTACGGCATGTATGTTTATTAACAAATGTCTTCACTTGAAGACTCAATGGATAAGAATTCTTTTCACAGTAGATATGCCATGGACAATTCTCATCAAAGCATATTACCTTACACCTGGTTGAATCAATCCTTAGAAAGAATATGCTTTGTCTCAAGTTGATGTTGAACTTTCTGACTGCTTTCTTCAACTGATCTAGATTCTCAAACTCCAAAGCTATCTCCAACCGGGCTTCCCTAACTGGAGCATCTACATTCCCTTGTGAAAATGCTGCCTGCTCACAATCTTCATCATCGCTTCTTTAGGCTCAGAGCAATGGCACCCTACATCTGGATCTGAGAACTCATTACCTTTGACAGGGATAAATATTGAAGGATGCTTATTTGGATCTTGGTTTGGTATGAAGAGTTGGTAAGTTAGTGGAGGCCTCATTGTTGATCTTCTCTTTCTCTTTTTTTGCAACTCCCTTCACTAACTTTTGAGTTGGTATTTGATTCAGGCTATGAAGCACTCTTATGGCATGCTTCATCTATTGGTGCTTCTTGGTTCTAAAAGCTAGTATCTTGGGAAATGGGTTCATTGCAAGGCAATGGAAGATAATGTGTAAAAACTTCAATATATTCTGTAATGACATTATTAATTGTGGGAGCTACAGACTCTGAAAAGATTGGATTCTGGTTTGGATTTTTTCCATTGCAAATTAGTACTTGTGTTGGATATCTTTGTGAAGGAGGCTTTTTCAAAGGTTGGGAAGGTGTTAAGGAAGTTTAAGAGGTAAGTAAATTTGGTTGGATGGCTATATCTAGTGGCTTGATGGTTATGTCTAGTTCTTAGATGGTTATATTTGGAGGTTGGGTGGATAGATTTGGTGGCTTTAGGGTCATTTCTAGTTGTTGTGTGCGGTTAGTAATGGGTTGGACTTCTTCATTTTAGGCCCTATCTCCTGTTTGGGCCTCCAACCCAGGCCTAACATTACCCTCAAGATCAGTATTACTTTTGATTAAATTACTCATTTTCAACACTCTCTTTGGTCCTTTCTTTTTCTTTGGAGTTAGGGTCTTTTTGCCACAAGTTTTGGCTTTGTGCTTAATTGGAATACTATTAACAATGATAATCTCAACTTCTGCTTCAGGAGCTTTATTTTCTTCAACCAAATCAAGGATGTTTACAAGATGCTTTGTATACAATACAACTCTCCTTCCATTAGCAATGGCAGCTTCGTATATGGTGACAACATCAATGTCAAACCTCAACAACTTCAGCCCACCATCTAACTCCTTTTCAGGATGTATCCATTAGTATTCATTCACATCAGTGTGCCCTATATCCTCCACTAGATTGGTTGTAAAGAACTTATTTAGAATATCTACGTTCACTCTCTCAATCTCTATTTTCTCACAACTAATATATGCCAACTCCTTATCCTTACCCTTTGCTCTCAATCTCCTGTGTAATTTGCTTTTTTTTCATTGACCATTATAAAGAAGGAAACCTATATCTTTGAATACTATAGATTGGGAAGCTTATGCCCTTATTCATTGGTCTCCAACTAAGTACAACCAGTTTTGATTCTCTTATGTCAATTAGATTCACCCGAATGTATTCCCTTAACCAAGTAGAAAATGATTGAGTGATGTATCACGATTTGTTTTTTAGAATAACCTAGGATTCAATGATATAAATAAGAAAATTTTGGTAGAGTTTCTCCTTAATTTAAAGACCTTCACCAAAAGAATTTATCAATTTTTGCAGAGAAAATCGTTGCAACCATAAATTAAAACAAACATACATTCAAGCAAAGATCAAATTCTAGTTGTTCTAGTGTGCATCACCGTATTACTCTTCAATTTTTCAGCAAAAAGGGTTTCAAGAAGGTACCACTAAGCAACCTTCTCCCACTTCCATCCTAAAACTCTATCATAGGAAAAGTATGTCCAGCATAATACTTAAATAATTTAACATGTTTAGAGATAAAATAAAACTAACCTCCGTACTTTATGAACAACCCATGTATATATCAGCATGAACAATCCATGATTAAAGCTATACGAAGTTCAAATAAAAAAGAAAATCCTAACATAGAAATAAAGTTAGTAATATGTAAAAATTATTAAATAAAAAATTAATAACAAAGAAAGGTATGCATATTTTTATAAAATAGAAATAAAATTTTCATGTTTTCTTTTTTTTTTTTTTATTTCAATAAG
>NC_029793.2:36400553-36401893 GCF_000816755.2 Arachis ipaensis | reverse complement strand
TATTTAATAGAAATAATGTTTATAAGAAAAGATCTTAATAGAAAGTTATCAATAAATTTTTAATTTTTCTATTATATTTAAATCTAGCTATCATCTTTACTTTCTCTTTCACTTTATCTTAATAATAATGATCTTATTTATGTAAAAAAAATTTCTTTTGTTCCTGTCTTTCTCAAAGTCTTCTCAATATGACGTGCTTCTTACTTTTAGCAAAAATTGTGATTGTCAGGTCATATAGTTAGAGATCGATAGTATTAATTATCTTATTTCTACAAAGAGATGTGCAAGGTAATGTCTTTCAATAAAAGAGAGATTGGTGGGCCTTACATCCTATTTCATTTTTGGACGTGACAATAATTTTTATGGGTTATTGTATCTAGGTTGTTGAAGACACTAATAAGACCTTAGTACATGTTTACTCTCAAGATTGCCTATTACTTCATTTATTGGAATTTATGTGAGTACCAAAGATTGTTGTCATGAAATTTATTTGTTGTTGAATATTTAATTATATTATCATTTGTTAATTATGTCATTCATTTATGACTTATAGTAAATTTTTAGATTAATTTATTAAATTTTATTTTCATACTCTACTCTAACTTTTATATTAATTCTTTCTTTTCATATTTTCATAAATACAATTGGCATCGCCACATAACTCTTTCTGATAGCCAATAATTTGCTTTTATATATTATTTAAAATTTTTTGCTACTTTGAAATCTGGAGAGATAAATGTCGTATCTTCTTTCTTATTTATATATGTATTATAATTATTGGAAAGTGCTTGCACTATGAATTAATAAGTTTCTTATATTTTACAAATTAGCTTGTTTGGAAATAATATAAATACAATCATGTCAAATTTTTGCATTGTAAGTAAAAACTTATGATGAATATTAGACCCCATAATTATATTCCTTTTGAATACCACTAATCCGATTGTGTTATGCGTCAATTTAGTTTTGCTCTACCTATTCTTGAAAGGTCACATTAGCCTAATCAGTTGCACTCCATAGAGTAGTTGGACGAACAAAAGACCTTTAGCTGTTATACATAAGGACTTTATTAGGATGTGGGATGGCCACATAGATTGCATTCTGTATCGACCTAGTTTTTGCTAAACAGGACTTTTTCCTGAAGAAACGGAATTTTTCGGAAGTTTAGTGAAGCAGACACCTCCACTACATCATTATTGAGTAAGCAAGCACCTCTACTATGTCAGCACTGCATCATCATAAAGCACACACCTCTAATGAGCTAAGCTCATCGGCTAAGTCATGAAAAATTCAGTTTTCAAGCCACTTCAGCTGGGAATTTCTAAATTCTGACTCTCATG
>NC_029793.2:36388285-36400166 GCF_000816755.2 Arachis ipaensis | reverse complement strand
TTTTATCCGCTTTAGTTTAAATAGAGATAAGTTTAATAATTTAATAATTAGGCTCAAAATCTATTGGTACGGGCTAATGTCGGCGCTCTCAGAACAAATTAGCTATGTTAATGCTTCATTATAGATCTTCTATTCTCATGATTTTCATGTTACTAGTGTCATTTATACTAGTAGCTCATATGTTTATAACTAGATGTAATGTTACTTGTGTTCTAATACATCTAGTTTTACTAATTATCTATTTTCTGATATTTTTGTAACAAAGTCTGGTGACTAAGCACCTTAGTGACACATGGCCTCTTGGGAGACATTTCCAGTAGCTTCCACTTTCTTCTTCTAGCCGTGACTTCCTTGGAGAAAAAGAAAGAAAACTTTCATGAAAGCTTAAGCTTCAAGCTTAGATCTTTCACTTTCTAAAACCCTCATGAAAAGCCTAAACCGATTAAAAAGCTTTTTTTTTATGTTTCTCTTTAGATATCTTGCCTAGGTTCCTTGAGAACCAAGAAATCTTCATTTTTAGCAAGAAAAGGTGAGAAAATTTCTCTTATTTTCATGATGAAGGTTCGACCTTCACTTGCCCAATGAGTTAAAAGTTTGTTTTGATTGAAAACTAGGAGAAAAAGTGAGCTAGAAACCTCCTAAGTGTAACCGGTTTTGGGAGCTGTCACAAGAGGTAAGGTTTGGCTGAATTAAAATTGATTAATTGTGTTGCTGTTGTGTGATTGATGAATTGATGTTTGAAGCTTGAAATTGGATGTTTATATGTTTGATTTTTGATGAAAAAGTTTTGATTTGTAAGGTAAAAAATTCGGTTCCAAGGAGATGCTAGAAAACTAAATTATTCCAGCCTTGTTTAAGCTTATTTACAAGCCCGAATCTTGTAGAATTTGAGATGACTTGGTAGCTAAAAAATGATATTAAAAATTGAGAAAAATTGATTCCCAAAAAAGTTGAAAACTTTCTAAAGATCAAGTGGAAATTTAAGAAGAAATCATGGTGTTGGTTTAGTTTTCTTGGTGATCAAGAAACCACCAGTAGCTAAAATTAATTTGTGGTTAAAGTATAAATCTGGAAAAGTTTGGAGTTAAAATATAATTAAATAAAAATTTAGGGGCCAAAGTGTAAATTTTTAAAAGTTCAGGGGACCAAAATATAATTTTCAAAAAGTTTGAGAATAAAATAGTATTAAATAATTTTTATTAATATAATATTAGAGAGGCAAAATGATAATTTTACCTAAAGATCAGGAGCAAAATGGTAATTTATCCTAAAAGGTTGTAGAAAGATAATTTAAATCCAAGAATCCAATGATCCTCTTCATAAAACATATATGGAGAGGTAAGAACACGTGAGAAAATAGGGAACAAGTGAAAAGTAGAACGGTTAAAGAGAGGTAAAAAAAGGCAGAAAAAATAAACAAAAGACGACGATAAGAGTATTAGTGAAAGGCAAAAGCAGAATGAGAATGTAAAGAAGAGAATTAGACAGTGAATGAACATGATACATCAATGATGAAAAATGAGAAAATTTTAAGTTGAACATCTGCTGCTTGAGGCAGATAGATAGACAGTGGTGTGACCACTCAGAATGCTTTCCAGGGATACACAGCCACAGAAGGCTGCACCTGTACGCTAAGACCTGGGGGTCACTTATAGAGGATATCAATACATACACGGCTAAAATTCTATACCTATAAGGTAAAGATTTCTTACAGAGGATATGAATGCAACGTCGGCTAGAGAGATTCGTACTTTAAAGACATGGGGTGATTACAGTAGGTATGCAAATTGGAAACCCATACCCAGACCAGCTGTTGGGTAATGTCGAGAGCGGGTTAGTAACCGCAAATGAGCTGATGACATGCACTAGGGCTAGACATGCATCATACTTGTGTGAATATCATTCTCTATTTGTTTGTTTGTTATTTGTTGCATATCTCTTGGAGAGTTCTTCTATTACAACTTCCATGAGATTTTGTGGAGGTGCATTGGTTGGACTATTACGGGATGATAGTCCTTGATAAATGGGGTATGCAGCATTAAAATCCCTTCCAAAGCCAAAACTTCTGTAGTTGTCATAATAATATGAACTATGTTATGGCTCTGGGAAGTACCCCATTTCATGTTCTCGATATTCCCATCCATCATGAGCATAATGATGTGAATCATTCTGTGGTGGTGGAAAGTGTCTCATGAATTTTGATTGACCAAAAGAGGATGGGTGCTCCTTTCTTTCTTGCAAAAAGCTCTGTCTCAAACAATAATTACCAAAAAAAAATCTACATTGTCATGAATGACGATTCTTAGTGAGGCAATATCACAAACAGCTAGTGATTAGTGTGCTAGAAAGTAGATGAACAAAGAAAAATAACTTAAAGTGCAGAAAATAGCAGTAACAAACTGAAACAAAAACTAATTAACAAAAGAAAAGAGAAAATGTTCAATCTAGTTATCCTCCAATTTAGTAATTGTCAATACAAAACTAATCCCTGACAACGGCTCCATAAACTTGATTCACCCGAAAACTATCTCTCAACAATTTCCTACCGGCAAGTGCACCGGATTGTTGTCAAGTAAAAACTCACTATAGAGTGAGGTCGAATCCCACAAGGATTGGTTGGTTGATCAACATTAATTGGAGAATTGTTCTAGTTGAGCTAAATCGAAATTGAGTTGAGATTGCAGAATGTAAATTGGCAGGAAACTTAAATTGCAAGAAATTAAATGACAGAAATTAAATTGTGAGAAATTAAATGACAGAAGTTTAAATTGTAAGAAATTAAATGGGAATGGGGATTAAGCATGAAATTAAAGAGCAGAATGTAATGAGAATGGGTAAGATCAGAGTAGGGGATTCATTGGGGTCAGGATATATGATAATTCTCCGGATCAAGTTTATTTTCATCTCATCCACAATCAATGCATTCATTGATCTCCTTGGCAATCTTAGGTGATTAGATCCCAATTCCTTAGCAATCTAATCTCTCTAAGCATGAAAAATTGCTCAATTCCTTAATTTAAGTGCTCATGGGAAGAGATGAAGTTTGGTCACTGATTATACCACACAAATTTATAGACCAAAGTATTGGTAGGATTACATGTCACTATATCCATCCAAACCCCAATCTAATCCAATGTGAGAAAGCATTTCTAGCATGATCTCCTCATTCCTCTTCCAAGGTTCAGAGGAGATCCAATTATGAATAGCTTCTTTCCCAAGACAACTATCCAATTGGATGAAGAACGAAAGCTTTCTAGCAAAATCAAGAGAAAAGAAAGAAGAAGAATGAATGAAAACTAATATTGATCTATTGAATTATACAGAGCTCCCTAACCCAATGAAAAGGGGTTTAGTACATCATAGCTCAATAAAAATTACAGAGAAAGAAGAGTGCAGAAAACAGAAACAAAAAATGCAGAAAAATAAAATCAGGGAATTGAACTCCCCGAGCCCCCCTCAGGGCCTCCCGAGAGCTTCCTTCAATCTTCAATAGTCCTTCTATTTATACCCATCTTCTCATCTTCAATTGGATCAAGTATTTGGATGAGGGCCTTGGCTGAAGCAGTTAGGAGTGATTCTTAGTGATGCAGAGAAGAGAGATTGCTCAATTGCAGAGTTCTGGTATCCACGTTGGAGTCAACATTTTTGGGCAAACGTTGAGCCAAACATTCCTTTGAAAAATGGGTTCTGGTTGCTGTTATCGACATTTGACTCAACGTTGGAGTGCCAACGTTCTCGCAATCACGCGTACATGCGCGTGGTTTGCTTGAAAAAGTATGTCCACGCGTACGTGTCATTGACGTGTACGCGTCGATGCAAAGTTATCAACTCCAATTTTTTTTGAAAGCTTATCGTGGACGTTGCCCTTAGCGTTGGACTACAAACGCTCCCTCCAACGTTGGCACATCCACGCATGCGCGTTACCTACGCGTGCGCGTGGATGCTAAATTCTCAACTTCCAAAACTGAACTTTGTATCGCAAGCTTTGGGGGTAACGTTGGTTTGGCAACGTTACCTCCAACGTTGACAGCCTTTTTTTGCATAATGTTGAACATCAAGCCTTGGTACGTTACTTTATCCTCTTGTCAACGTTGCCAATTTCATGCCCACTATAGACTATTATAGTTGGAAAGCTCTAAATGTCAGCTTTCTAACCAAACTGGAATCACCTCAATTGGTCATCTACAACTTAAGTTATTCTCCTTTGAAGGGGATAGGGTCGCTGGCGTTGGAGTGCAACGTTGGAGGCAACGTTGGCACACCAACATTTTCACCAATATTGGTAACAATGCCAGATTCAGAAGCTCAAACGTATTGTCCACCCCACACTATTATATATTTTTAGAAAGCCCTGAATGTCTACTTTCCAATGCCGTTAAAAGCGCATCATTTGGAGCTTCACAGCTCAAGTTATACTCCATCGAAGGTGCAGAGGTCAGCTGGCCTTACTACAGGTTGGTACCATATTCGTCTATGCACTTTTCGGGGTAGTTTTCTCCCTTAATTTTAGTGTTCACCATGTAGTACTATATATTCTTGGAAAGCTCTGGATTCCTACTTTCCAATGCTTTTAGAATCATCTCATTTGGAGCTCTGTAGCTCAAGTTATTCTTGTTTGAAGTAGACCCCTTCAGGCGGTGAGGAGCAACGTTTCCAGCAATGTTGGAGCACCAACTTTGGCTCCAACGTTGCTTCCCTTTGCTTCCTTTCATGGCCTTCTTGTTGCTTCTTTGCCTTCCCTATCATCAACCAAACAAAAATGCATCAAAGTATTGCCTTAATCATAAGATAATGCATCATTCATAGCATCAAACAATTTTTTGCATAAATCTCATGAAAATGCACAAAATTAACAATGTTTAATTGAATCAAGACAAGCATGAATTTCTCATCCAAATACTTACTTATTGCCTAAGAAATGCATGAAACTACTCTAAAACAAACTAAAAATGGCTTGTGAAACTAGCCAAGATGTCTTGGCATCATATATCGCGAGACCAGCCACTATCTACACCCCGTTTACTTATGGACTTTAACATAGATCCTCCATACGAGGCCCTGTTACGTGCCTACTTGATGAAGTGCTAGCGAGTTGCCAAACGACGATGCATGATCGTGCAAAGGAATTGTGGATGATATACCACTTTTTGATAACATCCATCTTGACCTGAGTTTTGGAAGACCTAGAAATGTAGTTTCCTCACTTTCATAGTCTAGAGGTATTAGGTAAGTATAGAGTCTAGGCTAGCCTTGATACCAGCTTAGGGACTTACTGAAAAGGTCAGGACCTAGGATGTTGTATGTATATAGATGTATATAGTTATTATCCAGATATTTCTAGGAGTGTTTAACTAAGACCTATAAGTTGCCCAAGGACTGGATAATTGAATGATGTTAACTATTTGAGATATACATAAATGTGGTTGTTCTTAACTATTTCACTTCTTATTATTTATGATTTTTTTATGAATGTTTCCGCTTATTAACCCGAATGTTTTTCAAAAAAAAATTACCTCGTAAAATAACTACGTTCGAGTCAAGCTCATATATCAAATAATAGTTAAAGTTAAGGAAGGCAAGTTTGTAACACTTAGCTTCTAGTATGATTGTGGCATGCTAGAAGTTGGGTTATTATAATTTGGTATCAAAGCGATTTGTTCCCAGTAGAACCTGGGAAATGGACTGAACCATGCTTCAACGTATGCTCTATTTGTGTGTCTCAAGCTATTAGGGTATCCTTGAGATACATCTGGCATGGTTGCATGTGAGCATTCATTTTGGAAATATTTACACTTAACTTGAGATATGAAGACTAATCACCTTAATGTTGATTGTTTGGTGTAGATAGGACCACAATGGCTGTGAATGGATGAGGTACTCGGGGAGAAATTCTCAATAACGAGCCGGCGCGAGGTCATGACACACTCATCACCACGATGATTACCATGGTTGAGGCCATAAACGAACAGGTAGCTGCTGCTATCAGGATAATTGATTATTTAGGGCGTCAAGACGGAAATTTTGGTAACAGTACAAGTAATGTAGTTCAAGACTATAGAACCATATTCCTTGCTAACTTTTTTAAGATTGGTCCACCCTGGTTTAAGGGAACAGTTAATGCTTCAGATGTGATGGTGGTTTTGGGATGTAGAAGAATTCTTACAAGCCCAGTATGTCCCTGAAGCATAGTATGTGGAATTAGTGACCCACATGTTAATAGGAGATGCTCAACATTGGTGGCAAAAGGTATGTTGTACCTTACAATAAGAAATTACTGATATTCCTTGGGACATGTTTAAAATGAAATTCTATAAGAAGTATTTCTTCCAAGAAATTTGCACCGTGAAGGAGTTAGAGTAAATGCAATTGAAATAGAGAAAAATGTCTATTGTTGAATATACACGGGAATTCGATAACCTATGTTGCTTCTCTAAGAATTTCCAAGGAAATCCAGCTAATTTCGAAGAATGGGTGTGTGCCAGTATGAAAGGGGACTTAAGAAGGAGATATTTAACTATGTTAACCCATAGAGGATACGGAACCTTGTTGAGTTAGTTAATAAAAGTCAGCTTGTAGAGTATTGTTCCATGAAGTGGGCCTTAACGCTAGAAGATCATGTTGCGTGGTCTAGAAATTTGCAGATAAATCCTCGTTGCAAGTATAGCTTCTAAACCAACAAAAGTCCTTTCATACAAATGTTTGGTTGTCATAAGTAACAAAACCCAAATAAATTTGATAACCGAGTATTTAAACCTCGGGTCGTCTTCTCAAGGAATTGCAGGGAAGTATGACTTATTATTAGCTATGGAAAAGGTAGAATTTTGGATTTTTAATGTATAAGATAAAAAGCAAGAATAATAAATGGGAAGAAAGTAAATTGTAAGGAATTAATTTTAAATAAATAATAAAACTTTTGGCAAGGTATAAGAACTGGAAGTTCTATCCTTATCAATTGTGATGAGAATTGGGTTTTAATCCCACTTAGTTAAGTCAAGTGGATGAACTAATTTGATCCCTCAAGTCCTAGTCTTTCTTTTGGAAAGACTAGAGTTATTGGAACTCAAATTAATCAGCAACTCCCAATTTCAACCACTGCTTTATTTGACAGCTCAAGCGTTACCAATTGCTTAACCAAAGCCAAAAGGAAGAAAGTATCTAAATTAAATTAAAAGCATTCATATAAATAAAGCAAAGCAAAATTAAATCTGAAAATACCTCGAATTGTATTAACAAAAGAAATCAAATCTAACATGGATATTCATAAATTAAATTGAGAAAATAAATAAAAAGAAAATTGAACCTGATAAAAAAGAGACAATCCTGAAAGCAAGAGAAATCCTAATCCTAATCCTAAGGGAGAGGAGAGAACCTCTCTCTCTAAAATTACATCTAATCCTAAAATTGTGAATTATGAAAGCATGATTAAGAATGGATGCAATTCCTCTACTTTATAGCCTCTAATTTGTGTTTTCTGGGCCGAGAACTGGGTCAGAAACAGCCCAGAATTCGCTGGTTGCGAATTCAAACACGCTGATTTTCATCACTACGACGCGTCCGCATGGAGCACGCGTTCGCGTCGCCTATCGTCAGGGCAACTATGGCATATTATATATCAAATCGAAGCCCCAGATGTTAGCTTTCCAACACAACTAGAACCGCGTTGTTTAGACCTCTATAGCTCAAGTAATAGCCGTTTGAGTACGAAGAGGTCAAGCTGGACAACTTAGCAATTTCTCCAACTTCTTGTATTCCTTCCACTTTTACATGCTTCCTTTCCATCCTCTGAGCCATTCCTGCCCTGTAATCTCTGAAATCACTTAACACACATATCAAGGCATCTAATGGTAATAAGAAAGGATTAATATTAGCAATGATAAGTCCAAAGAAACATGTTTTCAATCAAAGCACATAATTAGGAAGGCAAATGTAAAACCATGCAAATTGTATGAATAAGTGGGTAAAGAGTTGATAAAAACCACTCAATTGAGCACAAGATAAACCATGAAATAGTGGTTTATCAATGAATCTCCATGATGGGACTTTAGTTAGAACTTGACTCCGAGGACAGAAACTTTAAAGCAATCACCTAGCTTCAATGCCAAAATCAGCAGGAGACTCCAGATGCTGTTATATGCTCACAGTGCAGGAGAAATCACAGTTATCGGCCTTGTCATTATGGTATGGCTGCATGCTATTTTTGTGGTAAAGATGGCCATAAAGCAATAGACTGCTGAAGGCAGATGGCAAATATGTCCACTGGAAGAATTGATATTGTGCATTTAGACTCCCTGATCTAAGGTCAATGTTACGTCAAGACTCAAATTCTAACTGTACTATATAATTCGGGTGCATCGTATTCTTTTATTTCTATAACAGTAATGCCTAAATTGGGATTAGATTTTTCTTAGTTGGATTACGATTTGATTGTTCATGGACTAACCTCTCAAAATATTTTAACCAACCTAGTGTGCCGCTTAATTTCTTTTGTTATCAAGGGTAGAACCTTCATACCTGACCTAATCTGCTTGCCTTTACGTGGGTTAGATATTATCTTAGGATTGAGTGGATTGTCTAAATACCATGTTTTTCTTAATTAATTTGAAGGAATTGCTAATATTCTATCTGATAATATACATACTGGCCAATTATATCTCGTGCTTTCTACCTAAACTTTGTGAGAGTTATTTATAATGGGAGAGAGTGTGAGGGGTACGTTCTATTAGCGGCTAGCTCAAACAGTAATGAACTAGGTATAGAATGAATCCGACCGGTGAAGGAGTTTTCCCGATATTTTTCTGGAAGATATACTTGAGATTTAGTTTCATCCTCTGTAAAAAGGAGAGTTCAACATCAACTTAGCATTAGGAGCTAGACCAATTTCTGTGTCATCTTATTAGATGTTAGCACTAAAATTTGCAAAATTAGAGAAGCAATTGGATGAATTGATGGGAAGGAAGTTTATCTGTCTAAGCGAATCACCATGGGAAGCCCCGGTATTACTCAAAAATACAAAGGATAACGGGATGAGAAGATGTGAAGGTTACTGACAGTTGGATAGGATTATCATCAAGGACAAAAGGAGAACACAAAAAACATCTGAGGACAGTGCTAAGGATAGTAAGGGCGCGGAAGATGTGTACACAACTGTTAGAATGTAAGTTTTAGGGTGACTGAAGTGACGTCCATAGGGAACATCATAACACAAGGAGGAACATTAGTGGTTTCTCCGAAGATTGAAGCAGCAATATTGTGGGAACAGAATTTGTGCACCTACCTAAGGGAGATTCCAACAGGAGATGCTAATAGAAGCATGTCAAAGCAAAAGTTTTGGTACCCAAGATTAAAGAGAGATATGGCTGTAATTGATCAATATACCTTACCTGCTAGGAGGTCAAAGCAAACCATCAACAACCATAAGGAACACTACAACCTTTAAAAATACTACAGTAGGAACAAGAGTAGATTACGGAGTACTTACATTCCTTAGGTCAAACTAGGACCCAACATTAACTTCCAGAATATGAAAAGCTTTTTACAAGGCATTTTGGGTAGACTTGCATATAAGTACAGCAAATCATCTTCATATGGATAGCCAATTAGCACCAACAATTCATACATTCAAGGATATATTGAGACCCTATATAATAGAGCATCAAGGAAGCTTAGATAAGTACCTATCGTTGGTTGACTTCGCTTACAACAACAGTTACTAGCAGAGTATTAGAAAGGAACCTTACGACGAAGCTCTCTATAGAAGGAGATATTAGTCACCACCATACTGATAGGATGAAACAAAAATTAGTATTCTGGATCCTGATTTGGTACCGAAAACTACCCAGCAAATTACAAGCATTAGTGAGAAGATTCAGATCATTCAAAATCTATAGAAGAGATATGCCAATAATCTACGTAGGATCTTAGAGTTCAGTGAGGGTGATCATTTTTTTTAAAGTAACTCTGATTCTCGGAATAGGTTGAGTGATTAGAACTAAGAAACTTAATCCCCAATATGTAGAACATTTTCAGTACTTAGAAGAGTCGGTCTAGTAGCGTATTATATAGCTCTTTCCCCTTACTTGTCAAACCTCCACGATGTATTTCAAACTTTGCGACTTAAGAAAAATAATCCTAACAAGGGCTATGTCTTGCAACCGGAGACAGTCCAATTACGAAATGACTTGACATAC
The DNA here is from genome assembly GCF_000816755.2 of Arachis ipaensis. Lineage (NCBI taxonomy): Eukaryota > Viridiplantae > Streptophyta > Magnoliopsida > Fabales > Fabaceae > Arachis > Arachis ipaensis. The sequence continues at coordinate 36,389,979 of NC_029793.2, read as the reverse complement.
AAAATATCACCAGTCAAGCTTGTAAAAAAGAGCAACAAGCAGCTGAGAGGCGGGACGGTTCCTCTGGTTAAGATGTCACAGAGACAAAAATGGAGAAGAGAAATGCACATAGGAGCTAAGGAACATGATGAAGGAAGATTATCTATTGGTAAATAGAATTTTGAGGGCAAAATTTTCGTTAAGAAAGGTGGAATGTAATGACCTAATTTTCGGCAAAACGGGACTTTTCATGAAGAAACGAAATTTTTTCAGAAATTTAGTGAAGTAGACACCTCCACTGCATCATCATTGAGTAAGCAAAAACCTCTACTACGTCAGTACTGCATCATCATGAGTCACACACCTCTACTGAGCTTAGCTTGTCGACTAAGTCGTGAAAAACTCGGTTTTCAAGCTACTTCGACTGGAAATTTCAAAAGTCTAACTTCCGTAGTTAGACTCAGTTCGATGAGCTAAACCCGAATCTCGATAGAAAATAATAATAATATAATAATGTTATTATATTATTATTTTACCCGCTTTAGTTAAAATAGAGAATAGCTTAATAATATAATAACCGGGCTCAAAATCTACTAGCACGGGCTAATGCCGGCGCTCTCTAATGAACTTAGCTATGCTAATGCTTCATCATAGATCTTCTATTCTCATGAATATCATCTTACTAGTGTCATTTATACTAGTAGCTCATATGTTTATCTCTAGATGTCCTGTTACTTGTATTCTAATGCATCTAACTTTAGTAATTATCCATTTACTAATATTTTTGTAACAAACTCTGGTGACTAAGCATCTTAGTGTCACACGGCCTCATAGGAGACATTTCCAGCAGCTTCCACATTCTTCTTTCAGCCATGACTTCCTTGGAGAAAAATAAAGAAAACTTCCATGAAAGCTTAAGCTTCAAGCTTAGATCTTTCACTTTCTAAAACCCTCATAAAAAATCTAAACCGATTAAAATATTCCTCTCTTCTTCCTCTTCATATCCATACCACTTTTAATGGAATTGAATCAAGTTATGATGGTTGTTTTTCTCCATGTTCAGTTCGGCCAAGGTGCACCATGCTTAATTAGTGCTTTTTTATGTTTCTCTTTAGATCATATCTCTTGCCTAGGTGCCTTGAGACCCAAAAAATCTTCATTTCTAGCAAGAGAAAGGTGAGAAAATCGCTCTTATTTTTATGATGAAGGTTAGGCCTTCACTTGTCCAATGAGTTAAAAGTTTATTTTGATTGAAAACTAGGTGAAAAGTGATCTAGAAACCTCCTAAGTGTAATCGGTTTTGGGGCCTGGAACAAAAGGTAAGGTTTGGCTGAATTAAAATTAATTAATTGTGTTGCTGCTATGTGGTTGATGAATTTATGTTTGATACTTGAAATTGGATGCTTATATGTTTGATTTTTTATGAAAAAATGGTTATTTGTAAGCTAAACAATTTGATTCCAAGTAGATGCTGGAAAATTGAACTGTTCTAGCCTTGTTTAAGGCTATTTACAAGCCTAAATCTTGTAGAATTTGAGATGATTTAGTGGCTGGAAAATTATATTGAAAGTTGAGAAAAATCGGTTACCTTGGTGCTGGTTCGATTTTCTTGGTGATCAAGAAACCACCAGCACCTGAAATTAATTTGTCGTTAAAGTATAAATATGAAAAAGTTTGGGATTAAAATATAACTAAATGAAAGCTTAGGGGCCAAA
>NC_029793.2:36362228-36388202 GCF_000816755.2 Arachis ipaensis | reverse complement strand
ATTTTCAAAATTTCAGAATAAAATAGTATTAAGTAGTTTTAAATAATAAAATATTAAGAAATTATTATTTTATTTATAATATTATTTTATTAATTTTATTAAAGAGACAAAATGGTAATTTAACCTAAAAAGTTGTAGAAAGATAATTTAAAGCCTAGAATCCTATGATTCTCTTCATAAAACATCTAAAGAGAAGTAAGAATATGTGAGAGAATAGGGGACGAGTGAAAGGTAGAACGTCTAAGGAGAGGTAAAAACAGACTGAGAAAATAAACAAAAGACGACAATAAAAGTATTAGTGAAAGGCAAAAGCAGAATGAGAAAGTAAAGAAGAGAATCAGACAGTGAATGAACATGATACATCGGATGAGAAATAAGAAAATTTTAAGTTGAACATCTGCTGCTTAAGGCAGGCAAATAGACAGTGATGCGACTACTCATAATGCTTTCTAGGGATACACAGCCATAGAGGGCTGCACCTGTACGCTAAGACCTAGGTCGCTTATAGGGGATATCAATATATACACGTCTATGAAGGCAGAGATTGCTTACAGAGGATATGAAGGCATATGTCGGCTAGAGAGAGCCCCACTATAAAGACATGGAGTGATTACAGTAGGTATGTGATAAGAACGAGAACTATTGTTAGTATAGATTTTCACAAAATAGAATTCCATCGTTGAAAGTATAGTCTAGACCAACAACGAATTCTTGCTATCAAATAATAAATGTCACAATACAAAATAATCGAGAGTATTTAACTCCCGGGTCGTCTTTCATAGGAGTTGCAATTGAAGTGTAATGTTATTGGCTTTGGGAGAAAGCATGAAAGCATGGGGGATTGGAAATGAAAGCAAGAGCAAGCAAGAAATGTAAATAGCAAGAAATTGAATGGAAAGCAAGGAAGGGGAGAAATGTAAATAACAAGGAAATAAATGATCATGTAAGAAATTAAAGGAAAGCAATCAAAAGACTCTTGGTAAGAATTTGGTAATCTAGGTTTCCTATCCTAGTTGCGGACCACAAACATAGCAATTGTGTGGAATCAATCCAAATCAATCAATCCTCCTTGAGAATTAGTCAAAAAGCCATAATTGATTTCAATCCATAAGGCCTAGCCAACTCACTAATTACTTAGTGAAAGTCTAGCGTCAATGGAAACCAAATCAATTAATTATTCCACACAATGCAGAATGGACATCCACAACTCAATTCCACCCAAACATCCAATTTCTCAACCAAGAGTACGAAAACTAAACATGCAAGAAAGTAAACATCAAAGCAATAAAAGTTAAAGCAATTAAATGCAAGGAAAAGAAATGGCAAGAAAGTAAATTAGCATGCAAGAAAGTAAATGAAAGTAAGTAAAAGTCAAAGCAATTAAATGCAAAACAAGGAAAAGTAAAGTGCAAGAAACCTCTTGGCAAGTAATTGAGAACTAAGGCTACCTATCCTAGCCATTGACCACAAACATGGCAATTGTGTGGAATTAATTTAAACTAGTCAATCCTTCTTGAGAATTAGCAAAAGTGTAATTGATCATAATCCATAAGTCCTAGTCAACTCACTAATTACTTAGTGAAAGACTAGCGTTAATGGAAACCAAATCAATTAGCTATTCTCACACCATGCCGAATGGACATTAATGACTCAAGAATCACCAAAGCCAACAGTTTCAAGCCAAGAGTGGAGAAAAACTAAGTAAAAACTAGGCCAAGCTTTTTATCAAACACTTGGTGTGCATGAAAATAAAATAATATTGAAATACATTAAAATAAATTCTAAAGCTACCAAAGCAAGAAAATAACAATAACAACTAGAGAAAGCAATAAATGACATGAAAACATAAATTGCATTAATTGAAAGTAAAATAACAAAGGTGTTCATAAAATGGAAAATGACATAAAAAAGAAATTAAGAAGAAGAACTAAGAGAAGTAAGACAATAAAATAAAGAAACATAAATGAAACTACATTAAAATAATAATTAAAGACATAAATTAAAGAGAAATTAACTAAACCTAACCTAATTCTAGAGAGAGGAGGGAGCTTCTCTCTCTAGAAACTAAGAGAAAAGCATATAAAATCTAACCCTAGTTGTCCCCTCTTCATTCAGCTTTCCTTTGGCCTCATATAGCTTCAGAAATGAGTTGGATTGGGTTCTAGAGGCCCAGAATTCACCCCAGCAATTTGCAATTAATGGGCTGACATAATTCAGGTCACGCGTACTCGTGAGTCACACGTATACGTCGTTTGCACAAAAGTCCATCCACGCGTACACGTGGGTCACGCATACGCGTCGCTCGCAAATCCTTCCTGTGCGTACGCACGCATACTTGTCCGTACGCACGCGTGCTAAAACTCCCAAACTTCATTTCTTTGTGTTTTCTTCCCTTTTGCATGCTCTTTCCTTCACTTCTTCAACTCATTCTTGCCTTGAAAACCTGAAATCACTTAACAAACACATCAAGGTATCACATGGAATTAAAGTGAATTAAAATTAACTAAATTAAGCACAAAAGAGCATGTTTTCACAATTAAGTTCAATTTAGGGAGAAAACACTAAAGCATGCTATTTAGATGAATAAATGTGGACTCATCAGTATGCAAACTAGAAAGCCATACCCGGACCAGCTACTGGGTAATAATGTCGGGAATGGGTTAGTAACCGTAAAATAAGCTCATGACATGCACTAGGACTAGGCATGCATTATACTTGTGTGAACATCATTCTCTATTATGAACTCTCTGTTTGTTTGTTGTTTGTTATATTTCTATATTTGTATTATATTTTCTATATTCTCTATTTGTTGTTTGTTTGTATTCTTTGTTATATTGTATCTGGTGATAACAAAGGAAACAATGAATTTAATTAACCACCCTGACCTTATTAAGAACTCTCAAGTTCTTACCCCTTACCATTCTGGCCAGATGGAGATAGGAGTACTCTTCCATGATCTGTTAGCGATCATTCCGCATGAGGAATCCCGCTATGGGTAGTCTTCTGAGTCTAGAGCGACCTTCATTTTCTGTTTATAAATATATCATGAAACCAGCCCCTGTTACATGGCTACTTGATGAAGTACTAGTGAGTTGCCAAATGACGATGTATGATTGTGCAGAGGAGTCATGGATGACATTCCACTTTTTGATAATGTCCATCTTGACGTGAGTTTTGGAAGACCTAGAAAGGTAGTTCCCTTGATTTTGTAGTCTAGAGGGATTAGGTAAGTATAGAGTATAGGCTACCCTAGGTACTAGCTTAGGGACTTCTTGAATAGGCCAGGACCTAGGATGTTGTATATAAATTATTTAAAAATTTATGGAGGATAAAATCCTCGCTGATAAATCATTATCGGAGCATTTAAAAACTTGTTTGGCAAATTTATGGAGGTGATTATCGTCAAAAATTTTTTTACGCCAACTTTTGCAGCATGTATTAGGGTTTCGTATGTTATTACCATCGGATTTATCTTTGGTAAACCCAATGGTAATATATTATTTTATGATAATTAATTAAATTAAATTAAATTAATAAATACCGTCGAATTCAACTAATGATAAATCTGAAGGAAAAGTTAAATTTTAAATTTTTTAATGGCTATGATGACCGGAATTCACTCCCCATATAAATTGAATCCGTTCTTTGGAAAGCACATTAAATTATCGTCAAGTAATAACCCACAATGGAGTGGGGTCGAATCCCACAGAGATTGATTGTTTGAGCAACTTTAGTTAATGAATGAGTTTAGTTAAGCTAATCAATGAAGAGTGTTGAGTGCAAAAATTTAAATAGCAGAATTGTAAATGACTTAAAAGTAAAGGAAAGCAATAAAGTGCAGAAAAGTAAATAGCAAGAATGTAAAGTGCTGAAACATAAATGACTGAATTGTAAATGGGAATGGAGAATAGCAGAAATTAAAAGAAAGCTATAAAGAATAGGAAAGATAAGAATAGGGGGATTCATTGGGATTGGGAGATGTTGCTATCTTTAGATTAAATCTAGATCATCTCATCTTCAATTATGCAACTTATTAACCTCTTGGCAATCATGATTGATTGAACCCCAATCCCTTGGTGATTCAATCTCTCAAATCTTGATAATCAGCCAATTTCTTGGTCTAATTGCTCATGAAGAGAAATATGCTTGGTCCTTGATTATACCACAGATCCTCATTGATCTAAATAGTGGGTGGATTTCATGTCACCATATCCAATCCCAAAACCTAGATCTACTCAAGTGTGAGAAGGGATTTCAAGCATGGTTTCATGTTTCCTTTTCCAAGGTTTCCATGAAACCCATTTTGCATTCAACCTCTTTCCCAAGATGATTGAACACTAACATGAAGAACGAAATTCCTTCTAGCAAATCAAAGAGAGATAAAGAGAAGAAGAAATTCACTATCATTAATCCATCAAGTACAACAGAGCTCCCTCTCCCAATGAGAAGGAGTTTAGCTACTCATAGCTTAGAGAAAAGTACAAGAGATGGAAGAGATGAAGTGAAGTGTAAAAGTAAAAATAAAACTAGCTAGCTAATCCCATTTTTTAGTACCCTCAGGGGGGTATATATACTACTCCTATTACTAGAATAAAAGAATACAAAAAGAGAAAAGAAAATTATAACTAAAAAGGAAAAGGAAAAACTCATAAAATGAACCATGTGCCTGGCGTGTGACTGGCGTTTGAGTGGCGTGCCAGGCCTAGCTTCTCAGCTTGGCTTGGCGCGCCACGCCTGGCTTGCAAGTGGCACGCCTCAATTGTCTAGCCAACCTGGCATGCCACACCTTCGAACAGAAGTGGCACGCCCAGGGTCTTTCCTCCTCTCTTGCTCTCTGAAATCTTGAACTGGCGTGGCACGCCTAGGTCTAACGTGCCACGCCCATAGTAAGCACTCCATACTTCCTCTCTGGATTGTGATACTGGCGTGCCATGCCCAGTAGGTGGCGTGCCATGCCCTTGCTGGGGTCTTCATCCTTTGTCTCTGAAAAATAATACTGGCGTGCCATGCCCTTGATGATGCATGACTAAGTCCTCCTGGCGTGCCACGCCCACCATTCAAGTGGCACGCCCATGGTTATCATGTCTTGACGTGCCACGCCTCAAGTCCCAAGTGGCATGCCCCTTTGTTCTTCTTCCTTGGATGTTAGAGTTGGCATGCCACGCCTTCGACTTCAAGTGGCACGCCCAGTGTTGGTACTTAAACTCTTCAAGTATTGGCGTGCCACGCCTAGAACTCAAGTGGCACACCCTTGTTGATGCTTCATCCATGCTCCTCTGCTCAAATGCATTGGCGTGCCATGCCTTCGAGTTGAAGTGGCATGTCCATTGTAGTATAGAACTTCTTCAGGTTTGGCGTGCCACGCCTAGAGCTCAAGTGGCACGCCCATTGTGATCTCATAGGGTTGGCGTGCCTCGCCCAGCCTGGCGTGCCACGCCCCTTTGTGTGTCTTCAATTAGTACTCTCTGGAAAGTATAGTTGGCGTGCCACGCCTGGCCCTGGCATGCCATGCCCATAGTGAGCTTCATGGACTTCTTTTTTGGAAAATGATACCGGCGTGCCACGTCTTTGATGTCAAGTGCCACGCCCATTGTAATTCTTTCACTTTGCTTCTCTGGAGTTGTCAACTGGCATGCCACGCCCTTTAACTGGCATGCCACGCCCATACATTTTGTTGGTGTTTGCACCAAGTGGCACGCCTAGCTCACACGCCCAGCTTCCCTTTCTTGTTTTCTTCTTCTTTTGTGGCTCTTTTCACTTGAAATTCAACAAAAGCTCATTTCAAAGCAATGTACCATAATATTCACCATTTAACTCATGAAATTGCATTGGTTGAATGAGATTATACTCCTTTTATAGTCCTTATAGATAGGAGAAAGAGATAGATGATGCAAGTCATCACAACACCAAACTTACGCTTTGCTTGTCCCCAAGCAAATTAATGTGAGTTATTCTTTAATGGATTGAGACTTGACCCTTTCAAGAGATATATTCACAATTAAGGATAGAGGCTAAGTATCTCATGCATAAACCTTATTGTCTTCATATCATAATGAACTCCTAGACCCTTGAGGATTCTTTTTAAGTACTTTGCTTTTGGATCCCTTTCTATTGATTGTCACCTTGAAGTAGTAAGACTTGTTTTCTTTCTTGTGATTATTCTTTTCTTTTCATTTCTCTTTTGTTATTATTTGATTGACTACGACTCTAAGTGTTTTATCTCAAGACGACCCTTTAGATTGAGCTTTCAATTAGCACTCCCAAACCAGTTGGTTTTAGGGTACTAGGTGTTGAAACACCCCTAAGAATTTACTTGTCCAGGTCTCTCTTCTTGACACATCTTCACCACAAGCATCTACTAGGATCTTGGCTCTTTGAGCTATTTGTTTCTTTCTTTTATCCTAGTAGTTGATGCTCGGAGCCTTGGGTCTTTTACTTACTACTTCTTGGCTCTATGGATATTCAAGGGTCATCCTTAGCATCTACTTGTTATATCCCCTAGGTCTAGTTACTTTCAATATGACTTATTCACTTCCAATTATTCATCCATAGTTCCAGACTTGGCTCCTCATCTCTTAATCTTAAATTATCTCACTTGGTCTTAGTCTCTTTACTCTTGTTTTTGCAACAACTCATCATTGACTCTTATGAAAACAAACTACATTTTATTGATGTTAATGATACTTGACCAACAAAACATTTTCTTTCTCAAATGAAACAGAAACTCAAAGGACTCATAAAAACTCTAAATCATAAGAAAACTAAACAACAACTAGATAACAGTGCAAACTATTAAAGCAGAAATTTTTAAAAGACAAGATGCAGCCATGGGACTTAACAACCTTTGATTCTTGGAGCAGCTTCACTTCATAAGCCTTTTTCCCTTATCCTTTTTCTTGGAGGAGGAGTCATCATCATCCTTCTTCTTGGATGCCCCTTCTTGTGCAGAGGTGTCTCTTGGCTTCCAAAAGCCTAGCCTCCTCATGTAAATCCTTTTATCTTCCTTGTGCTTGGCCAATATTTCTTCTTGTCTAGCACTCAACTCCTCCATACCTTGCATGAATGTTGGATAACCAGGGTTCAAGGCGGCCACAATATTGCACAAATGATTCAACTTTGCTTGTGTATTTATGTCATATTGCCTCCTTGAAGTAGTCCTAGCTTCATAAAGATGCCTAAATTCAGCAAGGTTCCTCTGCTGCACTCGATTTTGCTCCATTATTGTATTGAGGCAACCTTGCATCTCTCCCCAGTTGAATTGGCCTTGTTGCTCCTTCATGTACTCCATGCTCCCTTGGAGTTGTTGAATGCTTTCTTACATGTGGTCCCATTATTTTTTTTGTTCCCTCAATTGGCTTACATCTTTTCTCAAGTGGTTTATGTCTCCTTGTATTTGATGAATATCTCCTTGCATTTGCTCCCAATTGAAACCTTCAGGAAATTGTTGCATTGGTGCTGGAAGTGGCAGATATGGTGGTTGAACAAAAGCCTCTTCATGTTGTGGTGGCCCTTGTGGTTCTTGCACATGAGCCCTATGTTCCCTGGCTCTTTGTTGTAGTGGGTTGATGGCCACCACTTTAGCCATCTTCTTAGCAGTTATTGGCTTGTCTTGATCCACCAAAACTTCATCAATCACTTTCTCCACCCCAGCCTCATCACAAAGCCTTTGAATGATGCTAGGAAATGCAAGTCTGGTGCTATTCTTGGGGCTTTTCAGCACCCTATGAATGTTGTTAGCAATCATCTCCCCCACATTAACAATCTCCCCTCTCATGATGCTGTATATGAGCACAACTCTCTCCAAAGTGACCTCCGAAGTGTTAGAGGTGGGGTTGAGGAATCTCCTCACAAAGTCCAGCCACCCTCTAGCTTGGGGGCTTAAATCTCTTCTCCTCAATTGGTTTGGCCTTCCATCCTTGTCGTTGATCCATTGTCAAATCCAGGATCTTGTTGCTTCACCCTTTCTTCATAGCTCCGGGTGGAATTTGTGCGTTTTACCATCAGCATTCTCTCTATGTTGGCAGGGTTATAATCAATATTCTTCCCTCTCACATAGCTTTGATAATCATAGGGTTGCCCAGGTGTGGCATAGCATTGGCATAGAATTCTCTAACCAAGCTTTCCACCACCTTCTTTGGTGGGTTGCACAAGAATGCCCATCCTCTGTTGTTGATCTCAATGTTGATCTCTATGTGCTCATTCCTCCCTAATTAGAAACCAACTTCGGGAATGATTTGCCTCTCACTCACCCATCCATAAAATTGATTTTGGTGAAAGAGTGAGAGGAACTTGTACTTATTGAAGCCTGATGATCCAGATCCAGTTTTCTTGGTCTTTCTTTTCTTTGATGAGGAGGTTTTTGGTGGTGCCATTGAGGTGAGAAGAGATGATTCGAAAGGGTAATGAAGAGTTAAGGAAGGAAGCAAGGGAAGAGAGCAAAGCAAAAGTTTGCTCCAACACCAAGCTTAGGACTTGATTGTCCCAATCAAGAATGTAAGAATGAAGCGGGAAAGAAAGGAAGAAAACAAGAAGTGCAAAGGGGTGTTTTGGTTGTGAGGGATGAAGTTTGTAGTGTAGGAAAAGATGGAAAGGTGAGTGGGTTTTATAGTAGTGAAAAGAGGGATCTGGAAGGTGGAAAGTGAAAAGAATTGAATGTTTTCCCACTTGGGAGTGGCGCCTAGCGTGGGAAGAGGCGCCAACCCCTATCCCTTTAGCTTTCTTCAGGTGTTTGAGTTCCAAAGTGTAAGTACACTTTGACTCCTTGACTTAATGAGCTATCAATATCATGTGGGCCCCACCTCTTTCCTGAAAATACAATTTGAAACCCCATCAGTAATCACAAAAAAAATTGTTTCATATTCCTCTAATTAAAAGGCAATTAATGGGTGTCTTTTGGGACACCAAACTTTGATTCACTACATATAGGAATTGGTTTCATGATTAGAATTTAATGTGTACATAATGGGTAGAATAAATTTAATTCTTTCACACTCTTCCACTTCCAATACATACGTACACAATAAAGTGGCCATTTATGCACCCACCAATTTACTAATTGCTTTCAAACATGACTCAATTGGGCTGTATGTATAAATCTCTAATGGTGGTGGCCACACCAAACTTAATTTTTGGGCTTACTCCCAGGATTAATTCAAATGGTTTGATGTAAGCTCAAATTAAATGGGTTAGTGGCCACACCAAACTTAGCTCTTTAGCTAGTTTCTCAGCCCAATTAATCAATCTCATATAGGCAAGCAAGATTGCACTTCCAGAAATTTAGAAAAAAAAAACTTTTAAAATGTAAATCAAGGAAACTAACCAACTAACTAACAATTGAAACTGAAAATTAAACAATCTAAATGACAAACATAAACCACAATAAAAAGCATGAAATTGAAAGGATACGAGTGTTGGGGTGCCTCCCAACTAGCGCTTCTTTAATGTCACTAGCTTGACGATTCTTCCTCCTAGCTGAGGTTATAGCTCACTCTCTGCTCATCCAATGAGTTTCCCAAATAATGCTTAAGTCTGTGGCCATTGACAGTGAAAGTTCTCTGTGTCTTATCCTCCATGAGCTCTACATGACCATAGGGAGACACCTTAAGGACTGTGAAGGATCCAAACCATCTTGACTTTAGCTTTCTTGGGAAGAACTTGAGCCTTGAGTTGTACAGCAACACTTTTTGACCTTCTACAAACTCTCTTCTTTCTAGCTTTTAATCATGCCATTTCTCTGCATTTTCCTTGTAAATTTTGACATTTGCATAAGCTTGAGATCTGAATTCTTCTAGCTCATTGAGCTGTAGCAATCTTTTTTCTCCAGCAGCTTGATTATCAAAATTCAACATCTTTAGAGCCCAAAATGCTCTATGTTCAAGCTCCGCTAGTAGATGACAAGCCTTTCCAAACACCAATTGGTATGGAAACATGCCAATAGGTGTCTTGAAGACTGTTCTATAAGCCCATAATGCATCATCTAGCTTCTTGGACCAATCTTTTCTTGAGTTTCCAAAAGTCTTTTCAAGGATTCTCTTGAGTTCTCTATTTGAAATTTCAGCTTGGCCACTGGTTTGTGGGTGGTATGGGGTTGCTACCTTGTGCTTGACACCATATTTTAGGAGGAGTGCCTCAAGTTGTTTGTTGCAAAAATGAGTTCTTCCATCACTTAAAAGAGCTCTTAGAACCCCAAATCGGCTAAATATGTTCTTTCTCAAGAAATTGATCACTACTTTATTGTCATTTATTGAAGTAGCTATAGCTTCTACCCATTTTGACACATAATCCACAGCCACCAATATGTAGTTGTTTGAATATGAGGGTGAGAATGGTCCCATGAAATCAATCCCCCAAACATCAAACAACTCTAACTCCATGATGAACCTCTGTGGCATCTCATTTTTCTTGGGTAGGTTGCCAGCTCTTTGACATTCATTGCACCTTGTCACCAATTACTTTGCATCCTTGAATATTGTCGGCCAAAAGAACCCACACTGCAGCACCTTGGCTGCAGTCCTTTCCCACTAAAATGTCCTTCATATGTGGATCCGTGGCACTGCCAGAAGACTTCTTGTCCTTCCTTATAAGAAATACACCTTCTTAAGATCCCATCAGCACACCTCTTAAACAAATAGGGCTCATCCCAAATATAGTGTTTAGCATCATTGATTAGCTTTCTCCTCATATGCTTGTTGATGTTCGTAGGTAGCTCTCCAATAACCTTGAAATTGGCTATATCCGCAATCCAGGGTGTTTCTTGGATCATCATCAACTGCTCATCAGGAAAACTCTCATTCACTACAAGGTTGTGTGCTTCATCTTCTTCTTTTGGGATTTTTGATAGGTGATCAGCCACCTTGTTCTTTGCTCCACTTCTATCCTTAATCTCAATATTAAACTCTTGGAGTAGCAAGATCCATCTTATCAATCTAGGCTTGGATTCTTGCTTGGTCAGCAAATATTTGAGAGTTGCATGGTCAGTAAAAACAATAACTTTAAAACCTATAAGATATGACCTAAACTTATCAAAAGCAAAAACTATGGCAAGAAGTTCTTTTTCTATGGTTGTGTAGTTCTTTTGATTCTCATTTAGAAGTTTGCTAGCATAGTAAATGACATGCACTAGCTTATCTCTCCTCTGTCCTAAAACAGTACCAATAGCAAAGTCTTATGCATCACACATCAATTCAAAAGGTAAATCCCAGTTAGGGGGTGCTATAATAGGTGCAGAGGAAAGTTTGCTTTTAAGCTCATCAAAGGCTTGCATGCATTCTCTGTCAAAAACAAATGGTACATTAGAGACAATCAAGTTACTTAAAGGTTTGGCAATCTTTGAAAAGTCTTTAATGAACCTTCTATAAAACCCAGCATGCCCTAAGAAACTTCTAGTTGCTTTGACATTGCAAGGTGGGGGCAATTTCTCAATCACTTCCACCTTAGCCTTGTCCACCTCTATGCCCTTTTTTGAGATTTTGTGGCCAACGACCACCCCTTCGGTGACCATAAAATGACACTTTTTCCAGTTCAAAACTAAGTTGGTCTCTTGGCATCTCTTTAGCACCAAGGCAAGGCAGTGCAAGCACTTAGAAAATGAATCACCAAACACAAAAAAATTATCCATGAAAACTTCAATAAACCTTTCAATCATGTCAGAAAAAATGGAGAGCATGCACCTTTGGAATATGGCAAGTGCATTACACAATCCAAAGGGCATTTTCCTATATGCAAAAATACCATAAGGGCAAGTAAAGGAAGTCTTCTCTTGGTCTTTGGGGTCCACTACAATCTGATTGTAGCCTGAGTATCCATCCAAGAAGCAATAGTATTCATGTCCAGCTAGCCTCTCCAACATTTGATCCATGAAGGGCAGAGGAAAGTGGTCCTTCCTTGTAGCCTCATTGAGCTTCCTATAATCGATGCACATACGCCATCCAATCACTGTTCTTGTTCGTATCAATTCATTTCTTTTATTAGGTACAACAGTGACTCAGTGACTCCTCCCTTCTTAGGGACTACTTGCACTGGGCTCACCCAAGGACTGTTTGAGATTGGGTAGATCACCCCTGCTTGCCACAACTTCAGCACTTCTTTTTGGACCACTTCATTCATTGTTAAGTTTAATCTTCTTTGTTGCTGTCTTGAGGGCTTGGCACCTTCCTCAAGGAGGATTTTATGCATACACATTGAAGGACTAATCCCCTTTAGATCTAAAAGTGTCCATCCTACGGCCTTCTTGTGTTACCTTAGCACACTGATAAGCGCCTCTTCTTGTTCCTCACTCAAGCTTGAATTAATGATGACTGGGTATGTGTTGTTGTCACCCAAGTAAGCATACTTCAAGCTTGGAGGCAGAGTCTTTAACTCCAACTTTGGTGCCTCCACTTTCTTTTTGCTTGTCTTGTCCAACATGATTGAGTCTTCTATGATTTCTTGTGGTAGTTCACCACCTGATGCTTGTTGATCTAGCTCTATAGCTTCTTCACATTGTTCTTCTTCCAGGACTCCTTAAACTAACTTCTCCATGGTGTCCACTATCATGCATTCACTAATGGATTCCTTTGGGTAGCTCATAGCTTTGAAAATATTAAACACCATCTTCTCTTCATGCAGTCTCAAGACTAACTCTCCCTTTTGTACATCAATTATAGCTCTAGCTGTAGTTAGGAATGGTCTTCCTAGTATAATTGATGTGTTAGCCTCTTCTTCCATATCAAGTACAACAAAATCAGCTGGGAAGATGAACTCTCCCACCTTAACCAGCAAGTCCTCCACCACTCCATGAGGAAACTTGAATGTTCTATCAGCTAATTGAAGTGCCATTCTTGTTGGTTTGGCTTCTTCAATTCTCATCCTTTTCATCATGGCCAAGGACATGAGGTTGATGCTAGCTCCCAGATCACATAATGCTTTTTCAATGCTTATATCCCTTATGATGCAGGGAATTTGAAAGCTCCCAAGATCCTTCATCTTTTGTAGAAGCTTCTTTTGTATTATGGCACTACATTCCTCTGTGAGCACCACAGTTTCCTTTTCTCCCTAATTTCTCTTTCTTGTCATGAGCTCTTTTAGGAACTTGGCATAGAGTGACATTTGCTCTAATGCCTCAGTAAAGGGTATGTTAATTTGAAGCTTCTTAAAGATCTCTAGGAATCTAGAAAACTGGCTGTCTTTCCATCCTTTCTCAGCCTTTATGGGTAGAGTGCTTTTGGTACATAAGGCTTCAAGGTTTGTTTGGGTGGAGTTGGGGTAGGTGTCTCTTCTTCCTTCTTGGTCTCTGAGTCATTTGCATCCTCTTCTTCTCGTAAGTTATGGCTTGAGGCTGCCTCATTCACCACCTTCCCACTTCTTAGTGTGATGGCCTTGCATTTTCCTCTTGGGTTGGCCATGGTATCACTCAGAAATGTATGTGTAGGCATTGGTATCTGTTTGAACAGGCTTCCTAATTGTGCTTCTAATTTTGAGATTGATGCCCCCTGATTCCTCATGTTGGACCTGGCCTCCTCTTGGATTGAATCTATCTTCTTATCAACTTGCAATTGTCTCTCTGCAATAGTGGCAAGGCTCCCTGCCAATTGTGACATAGCAGCCTCCAATCTTGCAAAGTTGTTGCTATTATCACATGGTTGTGGGGCTGAATATGACACATTTTGAGAATGGTTGTTGTATGGTTGTTGGGTGGAGTGGTAGGGTGCATTTTGTGAGTTGTGGTAGGGTCTAGTGTTGCTTGATTGGTGGCTGGAATTGTGGTTGTATTGGTTAGAGTGGTATGGCTTGTGGTCTTGGTTGTGGTTTTGTTGGTTTTTCCACCCAAAATTTGGGTGGTTCTTCCAACCTGGGTTGTATGTTTTGGCATTGGGATCATATGGTGGTCTAGATGAATTGTTCACATAGTTGGCTTGCTCCCATTCACATTCAACTTCTGGGGTGTCTTCCTCTTGCATAGGTGCTTGGGCTTGGATAGCTGAGACTTTATTCTTCTCCATCTGCTTGGTAAGAGCTGCTAGTTGAGCTGTGATCACCTTGTTTTGAGCCAGCAGAGCATCCATAGAGTTGAGCTCTATTACTCCCCTTTTGGGTTTCTATCGGAGGCATAGAAATACTCATTGTTGGCCACTATTTCTATGATGTCTATAGCCTCTTCAATTGTCTTCTTCTTTTTGAGAGATCCTCCTGAAGAGTGATCTAAAGCCTTCTTTGATTCTTGTGTCAATCCTTCATAGAAAATATGCAGCTGTACCCATTCGTTGAACATGTCAGGAGGGTATTTCCTTGTCAACTCCTTGTATCTCTCCCATGCCTCACAGAGAGTTTCACCATCTTATTGTCTAAGGGTTTGCACATAAGCTCTCAATCTGTTAACTCTTTGAAGGGGGTAGAATCTTGCTAAGAACTTGTTCGTTACTTCTTCCCAAGTTGTCAAACTCTCCTTAGAAAATGATTCTAACCATTTTGATGCCTTATCCCTGAGAGAAAAGGGAAACAACAGCAGTTTGTAGGTGTCAGGATGAACATCATTTGACTTTACAGTGTCACAAATTCTCAAGAATGTGGTTAGATGTTGGTTTGGATCTTCTTGAGAATTTCCTCCAAATGAACAGTTGTTCTGAACAAGAGTGATTTGCTGTGGTTTGAGCTCAAAATTGTTGGAATGTATGTTGGGTCTCAACATGCTACTCCCACAATTCCTAGGATTGGGATTGATGTAAGAGCCTAGCATTCTTCTCTCTTGTGGTGGAGCATGGTTACCAACAATTTCTTCATGGTGATTATGTGCTTCACCTTCCATGGTTTGGGATGGATTCTCTTCTTCTTCTTCTTCTTCTTCTTCTTCTTCTTCTTCTTCTTCTTCTTCTTCTTCTTCTTCTTCTTCTTCTTCTTCTTCTTCTTCTTCTTCTTCTTCTTCACCAACTACTATTTTCCATCTTGCCACTGCTTCTCTTTTCAGTCTCAAAAATGTTCTCTCCGGTTTAGAGTCGTAGGAGGTTACAACTCCTCTTCTCCATGTCATACACAACACAAAACGCAATCTAAAACAAGAGTTATCACCTTTATGGAAGAAGGGTGGGTAAGTCAGAATTAATTGATGCAAAGCAACAAACAGTTAGTGTGCATCTTGTAAGAGTTAATATATATACAATGAATAGTTAGGAATTCAAATACTAAAAGAAATAAAATAAAGTAAAGACTGAAATTAAAGAAACCAACAAAATAAAGAAAATACTTAATCTAAATGCTCATCAACTTAATCATTGTCAATTCAAAATCAATCCCCAGCAACGGCACCATAAAACTTGATGATCGGAATTCACTCCCCATATAAAATGAATCCATTCTTTGGCAAGCGCACCAAATTATCGTCAAGCAATAACCCACAATGGAGTGGGGTCAAATCCCACAGAGATTGATTATTTGAGCAACTTTAGTTAATGAGTGAGTTTAGTTAGGCTAATCAATGAAGAGTGCTAAGTGCAGAAATTTAAATAGCAGAATTGTAAATGACTTAAAAGTAAATGAAAGTAATAAAGTGTAGAAAAGTAAATAGCAAGAATGTAAAGTGCTGAAACATAAATGACTGAATTGTAAATGGGAATAGGGAATAGCAGAAATTAAAAGAAAGCTATAAAGAATAGGAAAGATAAGAATAGGGAAGATTCATTGGGATTGGGAGATGTTGCTCTCTTTGGATTAAATCTAGATCATCTCATCTTCAATCATGCAACTTATTGACCTCTTGGCAAATATGATTGGTTGAACCCCAATCCCTTGGTGATTCAATCTCTCAAATCTTGATTATCAGCAAAATCCTTGGTCTAATTGCTCATGAAGAGAGATATGCTTGGTCCCTGATTATACCACACATCCTCATAGATCCAAATAGTGGGTAGATTCATGTCACCATACCCAATCCCAAAACTCAGATCTACTCAAGTATGAGAAGGGATTTCAAGCATGGTTTCATGTTTTCTTTTCCAAGGTTCCCATGAAACCCATTTTGCATTCAACCTCTTTCCCAAGATGATTGAACACTAACATGAAGAACGAAATTCCTTCTAGCAAATCAAAGAGAGATGAAGAGAAGAAGAAAATCACTATCATTAACCCATCAAGTAAAACAGAGCTCCCTCTCCCAATGAGAGGGAGTTTAGCTACTCATAGCTTTGAGAAAAGTACAAAAGATGGAAGAGATAAAGTGAAGTGTAAAAGTAAAACTAAAACTAGCTAGCTAAACCCATTTTTTAGTACCCTCAGGGGGGTATATATACTACTCCTATTACTAGAATAAAAGAATACAAAAAGAGAAAAGAAAATTATAACTAAAAAGGAAAAGGAAAAACTCATAAAATGAACCATGTGCCTGGCGTGTGACTGGCGTTTGAGTAGCGTGCTAGGCCTAGCTTCTCAGCTTGGCTAGCGCGCCACGCGTGGCTTGCAAGTGGCACGCCTCAATTGTCTAGCCAACCTGGCATGCCACGCCTTCGAACTCAAGTGGCACGCCTAGGGTCTTTCCTCCTGTTTATACTACACTTGAGAGAATTTCAACAAGGATAGAACTTCCAATTAATCATTCTTTCATTCAAGGCTTTTTATTTTAATTACATAAAATCTCTTGTTAATTTTCATTGCTTTAATTTATAATTATTTATTTTCCCATGCCTTATTCCAAAAATTCTCAAAAAATTCATAACCAATAATAAATCATACTTCCCTGCAATTCCTTGAGAGATGACCCGAGGTTTAAATACTTCGGTTATAAATTTTATTGGGTTTTGTTACTTGTGACAACCAAATTTTTGTACGAAAGGATTCTCTGTTGGTTTAGAAACTATACTTACAACGTGATTATTTTTATAAAATTCTTTACTAGCAAGAATCTAATCGTCAGTGACCCATAGGATAGGTTTGACTGGAAATGGTTGTTGCATTGTGAATGATGATTTATGATGAATTGATGATTTTTGACTATGATTGATGAATTATGATGTTGAAATTGATAAAGATGGTGTGAAAGATATAGGCTGAGATAAAATGAGATTGACTATGATGCTTGGTATGGATAGATTTATGGTTGATGAATGTGTTGGTAGAGGATTGATTATAATGTTATACATTTGATAATTGAGGTTGAGAATAATGAAGTGTGAAGGAAAATTTGGTATGAATGTTGGAATGTGACATAAAGGGTGAAGTTATGATGTAAATTGGAGTTTGGAATGGTTTGGTTTGATTTGGTTTTCGTCATGTATTGCAAGGAATTGAGAAATTTGTGGATTTTGGTAAAGACTAGTTTTTAGTGAACATTGACGGGTCATAACTTGTGCCTCAGTTTTCAAAATTTGTTGAAATTTATTTAGAATTAAAGTTCATTGAAAAATATTCAAGTTAATATAAAGTTTGTAAAATTTGGATTTTTGTATAGGAAGTTATGATCATTTAAAGTTTGGTGTCAAAATCTGAAATTCTGCAAAGTTGCAGAATTTTGTGATTTCTGGTATGTGCACACGCACAGCCTTGTGCGTACGCACACACAGGGAAAGGCTTGCTGTTGAGAGCGCTAGCACGACCTGTGCGCGCACATATCCAATGAAGTTTTACAACCTGTGCGCACATATCCAGGGAAGGTGCGTTCTATTGGGGCGCTAGCACACCTTGTGCGAGCGAACAGAATTATAAAATTTTGCACTTGTGCGTACGCACACCTCTATGCGTACACACACTTTTTAAAAATCTCCCTAGGCATGCGCATGCACACCCCTGTGCGTACGCACATGCCCTGTTTTTCAAACTAAGTTTTTATTTTCAACTATTCCACCTGTCGAGGTAGCGGCGGCAGGGTAAGGGCGGTGGTTCGTCCCACTTGCGTTGAGATGTGAGGTCCGTGGCAAGAGTATCCTGCTCGCATCCCTTCGGATCACTAGAGTGTGCAGGCACAAAATCCTGGATGGTGTTCCGAGCACCATATCTCGGGGGTTCCCAATTATGATTTTGAAGGGCAACATCTCCATGGAGATGTATCGGGTTGGCAGTTGAACCGACAATGTGATATCACAGCCAATAGGACAGGTATTCATCATGTGCATCTTATATCTGTTTGTTTGCTTTGCCGACTTGTAATTGCTTGCCTAACTGAATAACATGCATAATTGCCTACTTGAATTACTTGACATATATGCCTATACTTGTGTTTTACTTGCATTGATATTATCTATGTTTTTTACTGGGATTGAGGAGGTTCGGAAGGCGGTGGCGATGGGATCGCACGGAGGGTAGGTTGGTGAAGGGTGTGGGACAGCAGAGAACTGTTAGATTAGAAAATCCCCTAAGTTAGAATGCCCTTTATTATGTTAAGGTTTAACTTATGCTTTTAATGTTTTAGTATGCTTTAAGATGAATCTTGTGATGGATATGAAGTTCTAGGATTGCCTCTGGCATCTCGGGGTCTTATATCTTACATCACTGGGCACTGTTACCATACTGAGAACCTCCGATTCTCATACCATATTCTTTTGTTATTTTTCAGATGCAGGTCGCAACCCACCTCAGTGAGTAGTTTCGATAGTGACAGAGCGGAGAATCCTGGATACATTTTGGAGTCTTTTTGTTTATTTTGCTTAGTTCTCTCATCTTTTGTATCTTACTTTTTCCTATAGGCTTATTTTGAGAGAGAAGAACTTGTATAAGCTGTTTTAACATTCAAATTTCTGTTTGGTCTGTATTTAGCTAGCCGACTTAAACTCCGTGAGCCGTGGCTAGATTCTTATGCTATTATACTCTTATCTTTTGTTATATTATATCTGTTTCTTGTGCGTTAAGTTAGTGGCTTCGTGAGTACATTTTGCGCTTTTCAAATTCTATTTTTGATCTGTATCCTTCATCGGGCTTCTAGAATATATTATTTATTCTATCTATCATATGTACAAGCTTTAGAACTATCGTAACCTTTGATTAACCTTTACTTTACGGCGCGAGGTAAGGCTTAGGCTAATTAGGGTGTTACACCGTCAAACAAAACAAAACGAAACCCAAATTACTACAGATCTTGATAACCATCGTTGTCGTCGTCCTCCCACACCACTTATTGTAGCCATGTCTACCTAAAACAAAAATGAAAACAGTTAAGTGCATTGTAAATATATAATAATATAATTGAAGTTTAATAAAGAAAAAAATAAAATAGAACTAAGGGTGGTGTGTAAAATAATGCACAATACAAACTATACTAAGGTTACCCTTTTCTAGATCCATCTTCTTCTTTCTCTGGTTTGTCCTTCTTTTCCGAGGTAACTTTCTTACCATCGAACTCGTCTTCTTCTTCTTCCTCTCCATCCACTCCATTTTCTTCTTAATCATCCTCCTCCTTTAGTGGTAGTAAGTCGTCCTCTATCCTAAGGTCAATGATATCATCCTTTATAAGGGTTGACTAAAGTGTGATCAGATCACAAATATCAACCACCATTTTCGAAGGAGTTGGGTCATCAACTTGGTAAGGTTCTTGGCCTTCTGTACCATTAAACTCGATGCAACCTCTTATCTTAGTCTTAACCACAACCACTCAAATAGACTTGCATGATCTCATGTATGGCAAATAGTATACTTGGCATACATTTTGAAGTAGAATAAAAAGAGTTGTGCAAGGTGATGCCTTACAATGCAAGCGAGATTGGTGGAATTTGCATCCTATTTCATTTTTGGATGTGACGCTAATTTTTATGGGATATTATATCCAGGTTGGTGGACACTAATAATAGGACCTTAGTACACGCTTACTCTAAAAACTATACTTTAGTAGATCATATGGATATAGAAAAAGCTTCTTATTTGGATGAATTGGAAACATCTCTTTTTCATTTTTATTCACGTAGTTCATATCTTTGTTTAGTGTGTTTCCAGAAGAGATTTGATTTCTTCAATTTTGGGATACCCCCTAAATAACAGCTGACAGAGAGTAAAAGAAATGGGTAAGAAAGAAAGAGTCAGAAGTTGGTTACCGTTTCATTTATTGGGATTTCGGTGAGTGCCAAAGATCGTTATCATCAAATTTATTTGTTGAATATTTAGCCATATTATGTTTTAATTATGTAATTCATTTATGACTTATACTAACTTTTTAGATTAATTTATTGAATTTTATTCTCATACTCTACTCTGACTTTTATATTAATTAGTTTTTTCATGATTTCATAAATGCAGGTGCCATAGGCACACAACTCTTTCTAATTGCCAATAACTTGCTTTTATATATGAGTAAAGTATCGTGTTTGTCCCCAACGTTTGGGGTAAGTCTCAAAGTTGTCCCTAACGTTTGAATCGTCCTATTTAAGGACCTAACGTTTCAAAATTGACTCAATGTTGTCCTGCCATTAAAAATCTGTTAACGGAATTGACGACGGGACAAAATTAAAACGATTTTGAAACGTTAGAGACTTAAATAGGACGAAAACTTTGGGGACAAAAATGATACATAGAAATAAATTTTAATATTATCTTTCACTAATATCAATCTTTTACGGTACATAGTTATTCAATTATTTTTTAATCACATTTAAGTATATTACACTTAATCACATTACTTTGATTCTAAATAAATTTATTTTTTTTATAATTTTACTCTTAAAGATTTTTACTCATCATGAAATGTTTGTAAAATGACTAGAATCACATTACTTTATTGTATATGTATCATTTTTTCCCAACAAGTTTATGTACTAGTCATTCTACAAACATTTTATGATGAGTAAAAATTTTTAAGAGTAAAATTATAAAAAATAAATTTATTTAGAATAAAACTAATGTAACTAAGTGTAATTTACTTAGATGTGATTAAAAAATAATTGAATAACTCTGTACCGTAAAAAACTGATATTATTGAAAGATAAAATTAAAATTTATTTCTATGTATCGTTTTTGTTAGAATATATTATTTATTCTATCTATCATATGTACAAGCTTTAGAACTATCGTAACCTTTGATTAACCTTTACTTTACGGCGCGAGGTAAGGCTTAGGCTAATTAGGGTGTTACACCGTCAAACAAAACAAAACGAAACCCAAATTACTACAGATCTTGATAACCATCGTTGTCGTCGTCCTCCCACACCACTTATTGTAGCCATGTCTACCTAAAACAAAAATGAAAACAGTTAAGTGCATTGTAAATATATAATAATATAATTGAAGTTTAATAAAGAAAAAAATAAAATAGAACTAAGGGTGGTGTGTAAAATAATGCACAATACAAACTATACTAAGGTTACCCTTTTCTAGATCCATCTTCTTCTTTCTCTGGTTTGTCCTTCTTTTCCGAGGTAACTTTCTTACCATCGAACTCGTCTTCTTCTTCTTCCTCTCCATCCACTCCATTTTCTTCTTAATCATCCTCCTCCTTTAGTGGTAGTAAGTCGTCCTCTATCCTAAGGTCAATGATATCATCCTTTATAAGGGTTGACTAAAGTGTGATCAGATCACAAATATCAACCACCATTTTCGAAGGAGTTGGGTCATCAACTTGGTAAGGTTCTTGGCCTTCTGTACCATTAAACTCGATGCAACCTCTTATCTTAGTCTTAACCACAACCACTCAAATAGACTTGCATGATCTCATGTATGGCAAATAGTATACTTGGCATACATTTTGAAGTAGAATAAAAAGAGTTGTGCAAGGTGATGCCTTACAATGCAAGCGAGATTGGTGGAATTTGCATCCTATTTCATTTTTGGATGTGACGCTAATTTTTATGGGATATTATATCCAGGTTGGTGGACACTAATAATAGGACCTTAGTACACGCTTACTCTAAAAACTATACTTTAGTAGATCATATGGATATAGAAAAAGCTTCTTATTTGGATGAATTGGAAACATCTCTTTTTCATTTTTATTCACGTAGTTCATATCTTTGTTTAGTGTGTTTCCAGAAGAGATTTGATTTCTTCAATTTTGGGATACCCCCTAAATAACAGCTGACAGAGAGTAAAAGAAATGGGTAAGAAAGAAAGAGTCAGAAGTTGGTTACCGTTTCATTTATTGGGATTTCGGTGAGTGCCAAAGATCGTTATCATCAAATTTATTTGTTGAATATTTAGCCATATTATGTTTTAATTATGTAATTCATTTATGACTTATACTAACTTTTTAGATTAATTTATTGAATTTTATTCTCATACTCTACTCTGACTTTTATATTAATTAGTTTTTTCATGATTTCATAAATGCAGGTGCCATAGGCACACAACTCTTTCTAATTGCCAATAACTTGCTTTTATATATGAGTAAAGTATCGTGTTTGTCCCCAACGTTTGGGGTAAGTCTCAAAGTTGTCCCTAACGTTTGAATCGTCCTATTTAAGGACCTAACGTTTCAAAATTGACTCAATGTTGTCCTGCCATTAAAAATCTGTTAACGGAATTGACGACGGGACAAAATTAAAACGATTTTGAAACGTTAGAGACTTAAATAGGACGAAAACTTTGGGGACAAAAATGATACATAGAAATAAATTTTAATATTATCTTTCACTAATATCAATCTTTTACGGTACATAGTTATTCAATTATTTTTTAATCACATTTAAGTATATTACACTTAATCACATTACTTTGATTCTAAATAAATTTATTTTTTTTATAATTTTACTCTTAAAGATTTTTACTCATCATGAAATGTTTGTAAAATGACTAGAATCACATTACTTTATTGTATATGTATCATTTTTTCCCAACAAGTTTATGTACTAGTCATTCTACAAACATTTTATGATGAGTAAAAATTTTTAAGAGTAAAATTATAAAAAATAAATTTATTTAGAATAAAACTAATGTAACTAAGTGTAATTTACTTAGATGTGATTAAAAAATAATTGAATAACTCTGTACCGTAAAAAACTGATATTATTGAAAGATAAAATTAAAATTTATTTCTATGTATCGTTTTTGTCCCCAACGTCTTCGTCCTATTCAAGTCCCTAACGTTTCAAAATCATCTCAATTTTGTCCCATCATCAATTCCGTTAATAGATTCCTAACGGTATGACAACTTTGAGTCAGTTTTGAAACATTAGGGACTTAAATAGGACGATTCAAACGTTAGGGACAACTTTGAGACTTACCCCAAATGTTGGGGACAAAAATGATACTTTACTCTTTATATATTATTCAAACTTCTTCGCTACTTTAAAATCTCGAGAGATAAATATCATATCTTCTTTCTTATTTATATATGTACTTATAAATATTGAAAAGTGCTTACACTATTAACTAATAAGTTTCTTATGTTTTACAAGATTAGCTTGTTTGAAAATAATATATAAATACAACCATGTCAAATTTTTTCACTATAAGTAGAAAATTATCATAAGCATTAGACCCCAGAGTTATACTCCTTTTGAATACCACTAATCCAATTGTGTTATGCGTCAATTTAGTTTTGTTCTACATATTCTTGAAAGGGCACGCTAGCCTAATCAGTTCCACTCCATAAAGTATCTAGACGAACCAAAGACCTTTAGCTTGATATACATAATAAGGAATTTATCAGGATGTAGGATGGCCACATAGATTGCATTCAATATAAAACACCCACTACAAGAAATTTGTCGAATACCATCGGATTTATTGGCAGAATTATCTAAAAAATATGCCAATAAATTTATTATCGTCGGATTTAGTGGTGGACATATTCGGACTATAAAATCCTCGGCAATAACTCGTTACCGAAGGATTTAAAAATATATTTGGCAAATTTATGGAGGTGATTACTGTCAAAAAAATTTCGCCAGCAACTTTGGAACCATGAATTAAAGTTTGCGCATTATTACCATCGGATTTATCTTTGGTAAATCTGGCAGTAATATATTATTTTATGAAAATAAATTAAATTAATAAATACCGACAAATTCAATCGATGGTAAATATGACGGTAAAGTTAATTTTTTTTTTTGAATTGCTATATAGAATACTTGTTAGAACCTGATATACCATTATCAATATGGCAAGAATTAATAGTCAAATCCCAATTAATGAAGATCAAATAGTATTTTCAATAAAAGTAGTCAACTATAATCTGAAATATCAAGTGTATAGAAGAAAAAGTCATAGGGATAAATTACCACTGTTGTCAAAAAAAACAAAACAAAATTGTAATCACTATGGATCCTGATAATCATCGTTGTCGTCATCCTCCTAACACTTCTGCCTGTCGCCATGTCTGCTTGAAACAAAAATGAAAACAGTTAAGTGTATTGTAATTATATAACAATATAATTGAAGTTTAATAAAAAAAAACACATAAAATAGAACTAAGGCTAGCGTGTAAAATAATGCACAATACAAACTACACTAAGGTTACCTTTATTCGGATTCGTCATCTTATTCCTCTAGTTTGTCCTCCTTTTTCGAGGTAACTTCCTAATCATTAAACTGATTTTCTTCTTGGTCCCCATCCACCCCATCCTCTTCTTGATCATCCTCCTCTTCTGGTAGTAGTATGTCATCTTCTACCCTAAGATTAATGATATTATCATCCATAAGAGTTTACCTAAGGGTGATCGGATCACCGGTATCAACCACCATCTTCGAAGGAGTTGGTTCATCAATTTGGTAAGATTCTTGGCCCTCTGTACCATTAAACTTGATACGACCTCTTGACTTAGTTTTACCCACAACCACCCAACTAGACTTGCATGACCCCGGGTATGGCAAATAATATACTTGGCATGCATTTTAAGATAGAATAAAATGATCATAATGCCTCTATTTCCTAGTCAAATGTACTTAAGTGATATTGTACTCCTTATGCTTTCGTGTTTCAAGTCACGAACATGGATAAAACCATTCACATTTAAAGGTTTAATTATTCTGTTGGTCCCTATAGTTTGACAAAATTTTCAATTAGGTTCCTATACTTTTTTTTTTCCTTTTAATTAGGTCTCTACACCAATTGTTTTTCAATTAGGTCCCTCTTGGTAATAATTGACTTAATTTTATAGGGACCCAACTAAAAAAAATTGGTGCAGGGACCCAAATAAAAGGAAAAAAAAAGTGTAGGGACCTAATTAAAATTTTCGCGAAACTATAGAGATCAACAGAATAATTAAACCACATTTAAACACGCAGACTTTGTACATAGTAAAACAAAAATACTCTAATTAAATTATGTTGTAAAACACATCATACCAATCAAAATGACCATTCTTGTATCCCATGGACCCAGACTCCAGAGCTATATGTTATTTTTCACTGACCATTGTAAAAAATGAAACATATATCCATTAACACTGTAGATTGGGAAGCTTGTGTCCTCATTCATTGGGCCCTGCTAAGTGCAACAAGTTTCCATTCTATTGTGTCAATTAGATTTACTCGAATGTATTATCTAAACCGAGTAGAAAATGATTGAGTGATGTATCAAGATTTGTTTCTTAGAATAACCTAGGATGCAATGATTTAAATAAGGAAAATTTGGCAGAGTTTCTGCTTAATTCATAGACCTCCACCAAAAAAAATATAAATTTTCACAGAAAAACCAGTTGCAAGCATAAATTAAAATAAATACACATTCAAGAAAACATCATGTCTTACCCGTTGTGCGCATCCCTTTATTACTCTGCAAATTTCCAGCAAAAAAGGTTTCAAGAAGGCACCACTCTGCATCCTTCTCTCAGTTTTGTCCTAAAATTCTATCCTAGAAAAAGTAAGGCCGATATAATACTTAAAAAATTTAACACGTTTAGAGATAAAAAAAAAAATATCAACCTCGGTATTGCACAAACAACCCATGTATATATCAGCACGAACAACCTACGATTAAAGCCATACAAAGTTCAAACAAAAAAGAAAATCCTAAAATAGAAATAAAGTTAGTAAAATATAAAAATTATTAAATAAAAAAATTAATAACAAAAAAAGGTATGCATATTTTTATTAAACAAAAATAAAATTTTTATATATTTATTATTTTTCAAAAGGAAAAAAAGATCTAATATC
>NC_029793.2:36357541-36362092 GCF_000816755.2 Arachis ipaensis | reverse complement strand
AAGATCTAATATCATAATTGTGAAATCATTATTTAATAGGAATAACATTTATAACCAAAAATCTTAATAGAAATTTGTCAATAAATTTCTAATTTTTCTATTATATTAAAATCTAACTATGATCTTTACTTTCTTTTAGTTTATCTCAATAATAATAATCTTATTTATGTAAAAAAAAAAATTCTATCTTTCTCAAAGTCTTCTCCATGTGATGTACTTCTTATTTTATTAGAAAAACTTATGATTGTCAGTTCATATAGTTAGGGATCGATAGCATTAATTATCTTAATTTTACAAAGAGTTGTGCAATGTGACGTCTTACAATGCAAGCGAAATTAGTGGGGTTTTCATCCTATTTCATTTTTGGATGTTATACCAGTTTTTATTGGTTATTGTATCTAGGTTAGTGGAAGAGATTAATAGAAACTTAGTACATGCTTACTCTCAAGACTGTACTTTAGTAGATCATATGGATATAGAAAAAGATTATGATTTGGATGAACTGAAAATATCTCTTTTTCATTTTTATTCATGTACTTCATATCTTTGTTTCGTGTGTTCCCAGGAAGGATTTGATCTTTTCAATCTCGGGATACCACCTAAATAACACCTGCCGGAGAGCCAAAAAAATGTGTAGGAAACAAAGAGTCTGAGGTTGACCGCTTCATTTATTGAAATTTTGGTGAATGTCAAAGATCGTTGTCATCAAATTTAATTGTTGAATATTTAACATATTATTTTTTAATTATGTAATTCATTTATAATTTATACTAACTTTTTAGATTAATTTATTGAATTTTATTCTCATACTCTACTCTAACTTTTTTATTAATTAATTTTTTCATGATTTCATAAATACAGGTGGCATAGCCACACAGCTCTTTCTGATACCCGATAACATGCTTTTCTTTATTATCCAAACTTCTTCGCTACTTTGAAATTTGGAGAGATAAATGTTATATCTTCTTTCTTATTTGTATATGTACTTATAATTATTGGAAAGTGTTTGCACTATGAATTAATAAGTTTCTTAGGTTTTCAAAATTAGCTTGTTTTGAAATAATATATAAATACAATCATGTCAATTTTTTGCATTGTAAGTGAGAAATTATGATGAGCATTAGACCCCATAATTATATTCCTTTTGAATACCACTAATCTAATTGTGTTATGTGCCAATTTAGTTTTGTTCTGCCTATTCTTGAAAGGTCACACTAGCCTAATTAGTTTCACTTCGTAGAGTAGCTAACCAAAGACCTATAGCTTGTTATACATAAGGACTTTATTAGGATGTCGGATGACCACATAGATTGCATTCAGTATAGAAATAGTCAACTATAACCTGAAATATCAAGTGCACAGAAAAAAAAAATCAAAGTCATAAACTATCACTATTGTCAAACAAAACAAAACAAAATCCTAATCACTATGGTCCTGAAAATCATCATTGTCGCCATCCTCCCGGCACCTCTGCCATGTCTACCTGCAACAAAAATGAAAACAGTTAAGTGCATTGTAATTATATAACAATATAATTGATGTTTAATAAAGAAACACATAAAATAGAACTAAGGATAACAGGTAAAATGATGCACAATAAAACTATACAAAGGTTACTCTTATTCAGATTCATCATCTTCTTCTTATGGTTTGTCTTCCTTTTCCAAGGTAACTTCATGATCATCGAACTCGTCTTCTTCTTCTTCTTCGTCCTCATCCACCCTGTCTTCCTCTTGATCGTCCTCCTCCTCTAGTGGTAGTATGTCATCTTCTACCCTAAGATCAATGATATCATCATCCATAAAAGTTGACCTAAGGTTGATCGGATCACTAGTATCAACCACCATCTTTAAAAGAGCTGGGTCATCAACTTGGTAAGGTTCTTGGCCTTCTGTACCATTAAACTCAATGTGTCCTCTTGGCTTAGTCTTAACCAAAACCACCCAATTAGACTTGCATGACCCCGGACATGGCAAATAGTATACTTGGAATGTATTTTGAGATAGAATAAAAGGATCACAATTCCTATATTTTCTAGTCACGTTTACTTCAGTGATATTGTAGTCCTTATGCTTTTGTATTTCTAGTCACGAACTTGGATCAAACCATTCACATTTAAATACACATCTTGTACGTAGTATAATGAAAATACACTAATTATATTATATTATACAACACACCATATACCAATCAGTATGACCATTCTTGTATCCTCATGGATCCAAACTCCAGTGTTATGTGTTTTTCTTCACTGACTATTGTAAAAAATGAAATGTATATCCATCAATGTTGTAGATTGGAAAGCTTGTACCCTTATTCGTTAGGCTCAAACTAAGTGCAACTAGTTCTCATTGTGTCAATTAGATTCACCTGAACTAAGGAGGAAATGATCAGTTATGTATTAAGATGCAATCATATAAATAAGAAAAATTTGGCAGAGCTTCTCCTTAATTCAAAGACCTTTACCAAAAGAATTTATCAATTTTTGCAGAAGAAATAGTTGCAACCATAAATTAAAACAAACAAATATTCAAGGAAAGATCAAATCCTAGCCGTTCTAGTGTGTATCTCTTTATTACTCCGTAATTTTTCAGTAAAAAAGGGTTTAAATAAGGCGCCACTAGGCAACCGTCTCCCACTTTCGTCCTAAAACTATATCCTAGAAAAAGTATGTCCAGCATAATACTTAAATAATTTAACATGTTTAAAGATAAGATATAAACCTCGGTACTACACGAACAACTCATGTATTTATCAGCACGAACAACCCACGATCAAAGCTATACGAAGATCAAACAAAAAAGAAAACTCTAAAATAGAAATAATGGTTAAGTACGATTTTGGTCCCTAAAGTTTAGGCTAAAAATTTTTTTCGTCCCCAATCTTTTTTTGCATACAAAATCGTCCCTAAAGTTTAACTTGGTTTTAAAATCGTCGTTACCATAGGACCAAAATCGTATGGAGGTGGCAGCGGAAGCGGAAACAGAGGTGGATCGTGGACAGCTTCTTCTTCCCTTCCCTTCCCCCTTTGCAGGAGCAGAAACACTCTCTTTCTCTTATTTTTTCTTTTTTTTTATTTGATATTGAGCAACCAACGGCTTTGTCAGATCCACCTCTACACAGATCCTAGCAAACTTTCCTCTTGAGACTTCTGCAGTATTGCCGTCTACTTTTAAGGTCTTCCCCACAATATTTCCAATCTTTTCAAGAATGGCTCTGTGATAGTATTCTATTGCTAACCCCGGTAGTCAAATCCAGGCAGCAATAGTGTCAATGGAGGCTTCAGAAGGGTTTAATTCTGGTTTCCAAAACCTAATAGTCAAGAAGTGATCAAGTATTTTCCAAGGCCCCTCTGTGAGTACAAAATCCAGGTCTTCTGAACTGAAAAACTTGACCAAGAAAAAATCGTTCCCCAGGTCTATCACATTAATGCTCCCCTTTTTTCCCCACAATACTTCCAGACGCCGTTTAAGGGCTAACAAAGAGATCTTTCGCCCCAGCAGCTTGACAATGAGGGTGTCCCACCACTCCTTTCTGAGCTCCCTTTTCACTCCTTTCCCTATGACTAAATTGTATATTCCATTTGGCAGCTTTTTGACTATTATTTCTGTGTCTTCATCATCACTCTCTTCCATGTCTGTGTCTTCAGCACCATTTGTCTTTGGTTCTTGCTCCTTTTGTGTGTGCGCTCCTCCAGTGCTCTTTCCCATTCGGACAGTATCTGCAAAAGAGTTGGACTTTGAGGCTCCAACCTTGACTACCCTCTCAACCTCCAGCTGGGGCTGTTTTATACCTTTTTTGTTGCCATTTTCCCCATCTCTTCCTCAACCATCCAATCTTCCATTCTTGGTACAAGGGCAGTATCTCCTGTGAACTCCCTTCCTCCTTCCTCAGCTGATTTCTTTACTTTTTTTTATCTTTCCATGGGTCCCCCTCTACGTTCTGTCTGTCTCTTGGTGTGTGAGCTCTCGAGGCTCCTCCTCTCACGAAGCCTCCTCTCATGGAGGTCAAGAATTAGCCTTGGGGGCAGGTGTGTAAGGTTAAGAGAAATCTAGTCAGATACTAGCTTAATAACATAATAATTGTTTACATACGTTTAGCACCTGATATGATATCACATGGCTACTAGGATCAACATACTTTTCTACGTTCGATGCACACCTATCAGGGATGTTAAAACGGGTTGATCCGCTAGATTTCTTTCCCTTTGATATGACTTATCCGAAACTAATGGTTGTTCATAGAGCAATATTTTTTTATCATATTTGTCCAAGTAGTAGCAACACAAACAATGTTTAAGTAACTAGCCGATTTGTTTTCTTTTTTGTCACTAAAAATATCAATTTGGACCTGTATAATAAAACACACATCAAATACATTTTGGACTTTTAACTTAATCAATAAATATTTGTCATCACAAAAAAAATTATTTAATTTCTTAACTCAACATGTGCTATTGGCACTTTTTTACTGAAAGTGCTTCATGATTTAGTGCCTCAAGTATAGCGAAGTTATCCCATACAAAATAGAAAAAAAAAAAAAAAAAACAAT
>NC_029793.2:36353865-36356548 GCF_000816755.2 Arachis ipaensis | reverse complement strand
GCGATAACACCTAGATAAATAATTTAAAAAGGATAACATTTTAGTAATATGTTTTAGAAATAATAATGGTGGCATATAGATAAAAAAAAAAGGTAAAAAATAATAACCAAGCTTTTATACATTCATATAAAAGTGTAACCAAAAAGGATGGATTAAATTAAGTCAAAAGTTATGAATTGTAAATTAGTGACTTGCAAGAATAAACTTATATGTTATCGATGAATGTGTATCAATAAGGTTTAGTAATTCTCTCTTACTTGCTTTTACTAGTAATACCTTCTTCTTCCTCGTATCAACCTGAGGCTCTGATACCACAGGGGTGGATCTCCAGTACTTCAGGATGACAACGATACAATGCATCGTCTGCTTATCCCAATATGTATCGTTGTCATCCTGAAGTACTGGAGATCCACCCCTGTGCCTCTTAAAGAGGCAAGCTCAGAGCATACTGTTATGGCACTGGATTGAGGAAGAAGGAAATAACACTAGCTAAGCTTTCGGAGAGAGAAAGAGAATTCAGAACATTTTGAGAGATAGGAAAAGTGGATATATTACAATGTTTCTTCAGATCTGGTTACAACTGGGGTGAGCACCTCCTTATATAGAGGCCTCTAGATAGAAACGAAATCTAAACAAACCTATCATACAATGCCAACTGGAGGATAAGGATAAGCCTTATCTTTTTTGGCGTTTTCTAAGCATGTGACTGGGGTCACTTTATTCTAGCACACTCATAATTATACATAGTGGGAACAACAGTGTTCTAATAAAGAGACGGTTTGAAATAGTCTTCTGGTAGGGTCCCATCACCGTCTGAGAAGGATGAGTCAGAAGCTAGATTGACAGCTCTGAAATCCGTATCTGGGTCTTGGAGGTAGAGAAACGGATCTTCAGTGTTTTCTTCATTTGGATCTTGGGCATCTTGCAGATATGGGTCATATGGGTCTGATTTTGGGCCTTCAGCATCATCGGGTATTCCTGCATCAATTCTAGTTGGGCTTGGTGGTAAAGCATACACCCTTCCACCTGGATCTTCAGAATTCAGATCTTCTCCAGAATATCTGCCTGGAACTTGTGTGGACGTACTGGGCTGGTCTGTTGGAGCATAAAAGGAGTATTGTCCAAACTGGTTGATTATCCCTGAAGTTATAAATCTGGACTGAAACTCTTGGAGAGTTATCGGTGGGACATCCGATTGAAATGGGAGTCCTTCAACTACATCTTTTTCTCCGTATAGTCCAGGTTGCCAAAGTTGACAAAGGTATTTGGCCAAGGCATTTAGGACTGTCTTTTCATCTGTGGGCCATATGGTAGAATATCCAACAATTTCGACCCTGTTCTTGGTATGTGTCTTCTCATTATGTGCTTTACATCCAGAAAAATAATCTCTCTGTAAAGTGACAAAACAACAGAATTTCCGCTTTGTCTTGGAGGATTTATCCCATAATTGGTGTTGCTCGATCATGTTATATAACATTCCTCTCCATGCTCCAAGTGGTGCATACATAGCAAATAACCTGACTAGATGAGACTGGGCTTGAGTACTGTTACACAGAATGTGATATACTGGGAAGAGTGGTATTATGATAGCACATGGATATAGGGAAGACAGAGCCCAGATATACCACATCATTTCTTCTGGTATAGGTCCTTGAATTATTGGTATAGTGCAAAAAGGGGTATCCATGTCAAAGTACTTTGGGTTTGGATGTATTTGGGTTATGGTAAGGAGCTGGTGTAGCCAGTAGAACAAAGTTTGCCTGGCTAAACAGACTATTTGAAACAGTGTGGTGGGTCTTGCTTTGAAAGGAAAAGGACCAATTTTTCTTCTGTATGGGTTATTGCGGAGTGGACAATCAGGAAATGGGATGGTGTATGAAGGGTTGTAGGTGCTCATGGTACAAATGTAATGGATTGGTTTAGGGAGTGATTCTACTGGTTTGGGGGGTGGTTCTTTGGTTGGCCTGGATAAGAAATCTGCAAGTGTGTTTTGATGTCCTTTGATGTGCCTTACCTCGAATTTATAGCGAGAGAACCAGTCCTTCCATCTTAGCAATTGAGAGTCTGGCAGGATTTTTTTCTTGATTTCTAGCATTGATGGGAAAGAGGTGTTATCCATTTCCACAGTGAAATGATAAGAACTGAGGTGGAAATTGAATTTTTCTATCCCTCTTTTGACAGCAAGAATCTCTTTGTAAGTGGCATGGTAATGTTTTTCAGATTCTTTGAACTGTCCACTAGCATGCGCGCAATAGTGTCTTGTCCCATCAATCTCTTCAAGTAGCACAGCTCCCCAGAATTCATCACTAGCATCTGTCTGCAATATTCTTTTTCTTGTGCTGGGAATCTTTAAAGGTGGGGGGTCTTGTGCTATCTTCTTCAGGGTTTTGACAGCTGTGGTTTGCTCAGGTCCCCATGGTGGGGGCTTCTTCTTTAGGAGTTTTGACAGCTGGCTGGTGTGTCTGGTCACATCTGGGATAAAGTCTCTGATGTAGTTGACGATTTCCAAGAATTGTTGGATTTGTTTGACTGTCAAGTTTTCATCAGGAAAATGGATTAATTCTTTGGCAAGGTGATCCCCTGGTTGGAAAAATCCATTTTCGAAAATCATCCCAAGGAATTCAATTTTTGTCCTAGCAATAGAACTCTTTTTTGAAGATAGCATGATTCCTTGATCTTTGAT
>NC_029793.2:36345620-36353854 GCF_000816755.2 Arachis ipaensis | reverse complement strand
AGCCAAGTAGTCTGGCCTGCAAATATCTCCAATCCAACTGGTTTCTTGGAGATGAGATTGATGGTGAAGACTTCACTGTTAGCTGCTGCAAATTTCTTGGAAAAAGGTGCCCACATTTCTTTTGGTAAGACATGTGGTTTCAGGACAGTAGCACAAGATCCGGTGTCCATTAGTGCAACGACCTTTATTGGCTTATCATAGACGGATGTCTTGACCTTTAAATCGAAATGGGGTCGAGGAGTACCATCAATCTGTTTTACTCCTAAAGATCCAAGGTATCCAAGTTCTTCTTCAGGTATACTAGATCCTTTAGGAATTCTTGTGGTGATGGAAGCAATGGATGATATAGTAAAGATAGACCTTTTTGGTGGGAGGTCTTCTTCTGAACTATTCTCTTCTGAGTCAGAGTCCTGGAAAACATATTCAGTCTCATCATCTTTGCTTCTCTGTTCCTCAAGGACTGACTCTAGATCTTCCTCTTCACCAATGGAAGCAGCATCCATTAAAGACTGGAGCATTTTTATTTCCTTTTTTGTTTTGTGAGGACATGACTTAGCAAAGTGTCCTTGTTTTCCACAAATGAAGCATTTGTTTGACTTGGTATGGGGTTTCCTCCTTTTGAAGTAACGATACTTTTGCTTACTTCTTCTCCTTCTGAATGCTTTCTGATGAAATGTATTGGTTGATGATCGCCAATGCGTCTTTTTCTTTGGCTTGCATTCACACACACTTGACTCTTTGCACTTAATTTTCAGATGGGATTTGCTGCATGCTCCTTTGAGTTTGCCTGAATTTTTGTTAAGCTGTTTGAACATTTGTTTTTGTTCACACAGCTTGTCCAAGGCAGCTAGGGCTAACTGGTATATTTCCCCAATAGTTGTGGTAGCCACTTCTTTGCGAAGAGTCATCATCATTCGCTGTATTTCAGGCTGAAGCTCGTCTGGCAAGGATGCTATAAAGACTTGCTTAAGCGGCGGATTATTATTTCCTCCAAGAGGATAATATTTAGCAGCCATCTTCTTGTAGTGTTTTTCCAAGTCTTTTCTGTTGAGTGAACAGCACTTCATTTCAAAGTACTCTTGAGAATTTCTTTTTTGGATAATTGCAATGTCTCCTAGAAATTCTTGATGTATTATCCCCAGAAACTGTGAAGAGGTACCATTGATGAGCTGGAGTCTTTCATACTCAGAAAGGTTAGTTGCCCATTCTCGGAGATTGCCAGTCATCCGATTTATGAAATCTACAAGGACTTGTCTGCTTGTGAGATTTGGGTTGGCCATATTGGTCTGAATCCACGCACTAAATTCATTCAACCTTTCTCTGTACCTTGCTGGTGGGACATCATCAAAAGTGAACCATTTGTTGGGAGTTTTTACTTCAATTGGGCTTATATAATCGTGATTTGCTGAAGTTTCTGGTTCATCCCTTTCAGAAGTTATCTCTTCCTCCTCTTCTTCTACAGGGTTGACCATGGCTATTGCTGAAAGATCTACTTCATAATCTCCTTCAGACTCCTCATCTTCTTGTTCACTGGTCTCAGTAGTCTCATCTTCTGATTCTTCAGTAATTTCTTCACTGGGTGATTGAGTATCCAGAGTAAGGGTATAAATTGATCGTCCTGGAGCAGGCGACCCTTCTTTGATGCCCTTATCTTTCATAGGGACATTGGAAGATGTCTCATCTCTAAAAAAGTTTCCTGGCTTCCAAGGAGGATGAGGTCTAGATTGGAGGGATGGCTGAGGTTGTTGTGGCCTAGGCAAGGACGAATGATGCCGTCCTTGAGGAGAAATAGATCTTTTAGTGTTTGCTTGCCTGGCCAAATGGTAGGTGGATTTGAAGATGGAGTCATAATCTGGGGTTTCTGGTGGTGAATATGTGGAAGGGAATAAGGCAGGTGAGTATGAGGGGTATGGTTTGGCATACATGGATAATGGGTCTATGGACAGCGTCTGAGGTACAGTCGTTTGTCTTTTGTCCATCTCAATTTGTCGAAGTTGAGCCTTGACTTGATCCAATTCTCTGTTCTTCTTTTGGAATTCTGGGCCAAAGTAGCGATTGTCAATGTAGGCCTTGAGTTCTTGATCAAGTTGAAAAGCTTGTGCCGAAAGTCGATCTTTGAGTTCAGCTACTTGTTCTGCCATAGAACTTAATTGTACTGAGAGACCCTCAGTTTTCTCTACAAGAGTATCAAGAGTGTGATCTATTCGGAGCAGTACTTTATTTTGGCTGACTACATTATCTGTATGCCAATTGAGCACCTCTTCTTGAGGAGTTGTTGCTTGATGTCCATGTGGAGTGATTCCTTGAGGTATCACATAAGGTCTCCTTGTGATTTTCTTTTCATCAGTTTGAGTCACTAAAGGTGGGAATTCTTCCTCATAAGATCTGAGGGTGGCAATACATGAGATTGCATCAACTGGCTGAAAAGGATAATCTGCAAAGCTTTTCCGAGACAATTTCGTTTTCTTGAGCATTGGCTTCTTTCTGAGCATTGGAGCTGATTCAGCATCATCAGGAGGCCCAGGTCTTTTAAAAGAGCATGGGGCTTGTAACAACTTCTTCTTCTTTTTCTTGTTCCTTCGTCTTCTAGCATAATCTTCATCATCAGTGTCACTCCATTGATCAGCACAGTCACAGTCAGAATCGCACATAGAGGGATCAACATCCCAAATGAAGTGGCCATTTACGTGAGAGACGTAAACAGGTTTTCCATTCTCATAGAAATGCACTGGTGGATCATTTTGGTCATGAGTTGTTTGCACTTGAACAGGAGAGATCATATTGATCCTTCTGAAAGATGATCTTCGCAGTGAGATTTGCTTGGTTATTCCAGGGTTCTGGAAGACAGTCGTCACCGTACCATCACTATTATGAGTAATAGTTGGAGGTGCTGTAGTATGAACATCAACCTGTTCTTTTGGAAAAGCTTTCTCATAGTCAGTAATCCATTCCAACGGAATGATAGAAGAAAGTTCTTCAGTAGTGATCATCCTTGGAATGTTTACGATTGCTGGTCCTCCAGCACTGTCTGTAAACATGAATAATGCCTCTCCAGTGGTGTTTGGGAGATTAAGATCAAGAGCATGATCTTGGATTCTGTAGAGAACTTGGTGATGTAAGGTGGCCTGTTCAGCATTAGAGTCTTGAACTACTCCTACCGATTGTATTTGGATTTTCAACCTTTGACTTATCGTAGGATCTGATAATCTCATGGTGAAATTAGGAGCTATAGTAAGAATGACACTTCCATTTGAGAGTGTTGTTACTAATGCTCCGATCAAGGCATGTTGGTATTCTTTGAAAGTAGTATCTAAAAGAGCAACTTTGGCTGTTACCGGAAGAGATCTCCTTCCATGAAGGGTAAGAATGAGCCTGACAGCCCCTAGATGCATATGAGTGTAGCCTTGGTTTTGGTAGTTTTGGATGAGTTCTTGTGGGATTTCTAAGGTTATGTATTGTTCAGCAGTAGTGGCTTTTAAACCACACTGTTGGAGATTAGAGGACTGGATGACTTCTTTGGGAGGAGGAGAAGGGTTTCGATGGATGAGATGGCGAATAGAAGTGAGGGTTGATTTCTTTTGTCTGTGGTAGAAAGAGTAAGGACTTATGAGAGGGTATTCAGTGGCTGGGGTACGGGAGTCTTCTGGAACATGAGTGAATTCTACCAACTGATCAATTTTATTTCCAAGAGTTTTCTTTAAACTAGAGGGTAATCGGTCTATGCTCAGAGGGGTAGAATGATGTATAGGTTGAGAAGAACTTGATGAGTTTGTGAGATTCATGATTAGGTTTAGTAATTCTCTCTTACTTGCTTTTACTAGTAATACCTTCTTCTTCCTCGTATCAACCTGAGGCTCTGATACCACAGGGGTGGATCTCCAGTACTTCAGGATGACAACGAGACAATGCATCGTTTGCTTATCCCAATCACTCTAAAAAAAGTTTAATTAATTAAATAATATTATATTATGATTTTTTTTATAGTATCCTCCAATTCAGTAAGACAAGAATTAATTAATTATAGTTCACAGTTTTATTTAAAAGTTTGTTGTTGATCAATAAATTATTAAATGCACAAAATATAATTTAAAACTCTAACATTACTTATTTAAGCAAACTAATAAGTTATAATTAATAAGTTATTAGCTAACTAATAAACAATATCCAAATTGGTTATATATATATATGTTTGTCATGCATGGGCCAGTGAATATCTATATTGTATATCACCCTATATATATCAGTCGGTGGATTTGATCGTTTGGTTTCTTGTGTAGTTAACTTTTGTTGGCACTTTCTGCCGCCACAAATAATAGGTAAAATGGCCGAGTGCAGAAAGAAATGATTATGCATACATATTACAGAAGATCAGGATTTTTTATTTTTATAAATTAAATAAATATAATAATTATTAAAATAAATAATTTTAAAAATATTTATCAAAATAAATATTTTTCTCTTATCTTGTTTACATGTAAATGAGATAAGAGAAGTGGACGCGATACATGTATATCTCGTTTACACAGTGTAAACGAGATAAAAGCGGTGGATGCGATACGTGTATATTTCGTTTACAGTGTAAACGAGATACATGTATTTTTTAAAAAAAAATTGAAAATAATAAAAAATATTAATAATACCAATAATCCAAACTTTTAGCATGCAAATAGTACATAAAAAGATTGGTAAAAAAAGATTAAAATGAATATGTTTTATCAATTAGTACTAAAAGAGAGTACATAAAAGATTTTAGATTAAACTATGATCCAATTGAATTGATTTAAATTTGAAAAATAAAAAAAAATATTGTTTACCAATTGTTAGGAGAGGTTAATGGGAATAGTGGAAAGCAAGGTTCTAAAAACCGGATCGTACCGACCGGTCAAACCGGTTTAACCGAAAACCGGCGATGCAGGCGGTCTGGTCTTCCCTTATAACCACTCGCAAGAAAACCACCAAAAAACCATCGAATCGCCTGAGAACCGTCCGGTTGGGCCGGACCGGTAATCGGCCGGTTCGGATAAAACGACGTCGTTTTTTAATTTGAAAAAAAAAAAGGGAAACGGATCCAGTAATCCACTCATGACCTAACCCCCCCTTCCCCCAATCATTCATTCATTCCTAACCCAGGTCCTCAGAGAACAGAAATGAGAGAACTCTGAATCGAAGAAACCCTAGCCGCCTAGCCCTCCATCGTCGCCGCCTAACCCAGGTCATCAGCACCGCCGCCGTCCCAAGTCCTCAGCACCGCCGCTTCTTCCTCTTCCCCGTATCCGGAACCTAGTAACTCGGCAGGTCCTCTTCGGCTCTTCATCTTCGCTGGCTTCTCGGCACGGACCCAGATTAGTGCTATCGGCTCATCTCGCCGGTTGCCGTCTGTCGAAGGTTAGTGGCCTCCGCTTCTTCCTTTTAATTTCTGAATGTTCGGTCTTCTTCTTCGTTTGAAGTTCTGAAATTACAGGTGGCTGGCTCTGTTAGTCTGATTTAGTGTTTCCTGTTTTGTAATTGCTGGATTTAGTCTGAAATTTTTGTCAAAAACT
This sequence comes from Arachis ipaensis, assembly GCF_000816755.2. Taxonomy (NCBI): domain Eukaryota; kingdom Viridiplantae; phylum Streptophyta; class Magnoliopsida; order Fabales; family Fabaceae; genus Arachis; species Arachis ipaensis. The sequence goes on along the minus strand of NC_029793.2, from coordinate 36,348,314 downwards.
TTAATAAGACCATTAACTTGTTTTACTGTTATCACATTCAAGAACTTTAATAATAGCATTAAGTTCATCAAGTTGTGCTTTCCATCTTGCTAGACTGAAGGAGGAGTTTGTGGTGCTTCATTGCTTGTTTAAGAACTAATCTGGTGTGCACTGAGCCTTTGATTTTGTGTTGTTATGCTGTTGTTGCTATTTTTTTATTTTTGTTGCTAATTGTTCTTGATTTCTAAATGTGAAATTATTTGATTTGTGTTGCTAATTAGAGTTTTTGTGAGTAGTTATGACCAAACCAAGCATAATTGAGCAGTTAAAAAATACTCATCTCAGAGAAAAGTCTCATCTTTTGAGACCGAAGATTCTTGACGTGCAGGAGGAATGAATGCTTGACCCCCGACTCTTGATTTTGTATCCTATTAGCCTAGACATGCCATGTTTTATCAATTTTGTAACTAATACACCTTCTAGTTTATATTTATCAACTTGCATTGTCATCTTTTCAATGTGTAGACAAATCAAAATTGATTTTTGATTTCTTCACATCCTAGACAAACAAATGTTATGTTTGTAGTGGAGACTCTCTTTTAAATTCAAATAATAAATTGTTCTTTTCTCAGTTAGTTTTGCTTTGATTTCACTGAATACTTGCATACACCTCAAGCTTTGATATGTTCCGAGCAATGGTATTAATATGTTTTGAATTATCTACTTGAAACTTTATTAGAGAGCAGCTCAAAGTTGGGAGTGGAGTGGCTTGCAGCAGTGAAAACCATCAGCACAATGAACTGGACAACACTGAGTGCTTTAGGAAGTATGGTGATAAAACAAAGGTTTTTTAACAAGTATCCTGGATTTTATGTTTTAGAAGCCAAATGATTGATCCTATTTTAGGTATCTTTCTAAAGATGGTTTACACAGACTCAATTTATGAATTTTCACCATCCATTTGATTGGAAGCTTGGAAAACAATTAATACTATCAATGTATTAACTATTAAACAAACATGTTCTGTAATTTTATATTATAGCAATAAACATGTTCTATAATTTTTATTGTGTTGATGATTTATTGATTGTTTTTTATTGTATTGATAAGAGTTGTTTTATAATATTTATTATTTTATTTTAAAACGATTTTTTCGGTTGGACCATAGTTGGACCGGTTAGACCAATGAACCAGTGAACCAGTGACTAAAGCGGTTTGATAACCGGTCCGGTTTTCAGAACCTTGGTTCTCTCCCTCACTTACCCCCTTTGCGTGGTGCCCTAACCCAGAATCAGAACCCATCTCACCTCTCTCTTCTCTCGCCACTCTCTCCCTCAAGCTCGCGTCGCCCCCTCAAGCTCGTCGCTGCCTCAAGCTCTCGTCGCCGCTCAAGCTCTGTCGCGCTCTGTCATAGTTCGTAAGCTCGCCTTCCTGCTTCGGCCATCAACGCTTCCTCGGCCCTGAGTCTGGGTTTAGGGTTTCAGCTTCGGCCCGGGTCTTCCATCAACGGTTGCTTCGTCTCTCTGCCTATGTGAGTTTCAGCTTCAGCCCTGTTATTGGAAAAAGAGAATTGAAACGGTTATCTCCACGTAGATAGTGGGAGATAACGTGAGAGATAACCGTTTTTTTATCTCTCACGTTATCTCCCACTATAAGATAGCCGTTTCAATTCTCTTTCCACTATCTCCGTCAACCTCTCCTAACAATCGGCAAACGGTTATAAACAATAGTATTGATAGTGGACAGTTAAAAATTAATAAAGAGAGTACATAAAAAATTTTAAAATTTTATCAGTTAGAAACAATAGTATTAATAGTGGGCATTTAGAAAAAAGATAACCGCCGATTATTTAAAATGGACGGTTTATCTTTTCCTCTTATTTAAAATTATCCATCTTTTCTATTATATGAAATATTCTATTTCTAAAAGTTTGATCCTAAAAGTTTGAATTCAACATTTTGTTACATTTAGTTATTAGAGTAAATCGACAAAAATATATATAAAAGAATTTGGAATATATAAAATAAAATATACAGAAAATATAGTAAATATTAAAATATATCTAAAATTTAAAATTATTTTTTATATATTGACAAAAATGCTATGTCAGTGATGGGTTTATAAAATCGTAAAAATTCAAGTGTAGTCAATTTTATGTGAAGTTGATAACTAAAAGCTATTAGATAAAAATTTAGTTAAATTAATCAAATTATTTAATGATTCTCAACTATCAACTTTACGTAAAGTTGATTACACTTGAATTTTTACCTTATAAAATGGGCTCTTGTAACCTAGACAACAATGATCAATGATGGTCAAAAATTGATCCATAAATAAAAAATTGACATGTAAAATAATTGATTATAATGAGAATTATTTTAATAATTATTTTAACCACCATGGCAATAACGAAATTTTAATGCCCAAAAATGTTTCTCTTTTGTGGGCCTTCGACAACGTGGACAAAAAATTAGATAAGCTAAGTTATATAGGGCAAAACAAAGAAAAAACATATAAATACACCGAAGAAAAAAAAAAGCGGTGGAAAAGAAGCTGTGAAGTAACTACCAAAAAGAAAATGAAGAAGATGTGAAGTTAATAAGAATGAGAAACCAAATAAAAATAAATAAAACATAAGAAACCATGACATTAATTTAAAGTTTATGAAAATTTTTTTATTATTTTTATTATATTTAGATTTCTGTAATTGAGTTG
>NC_029793.2:36330698-36344859 GCF_000816755.2 Arachis ipaensis | reverse complement strand
TTTTTTAGTTAGTTATATTAGATTTATATCACCTTTAATTAACTAATACCTATATCTTTAAACTTATATATTTTATAAATTAATATATAAGACAACTAAAAAATCAAAATAATTTAAACATTAATCTAAAAATATAATAAAAAAATTAATTAAAAAATATAATAAAAATTAAAACATTAATCTAGTAAAAACATAATTTTTGCAATTTTAATTACCTTATAAAAAAGCCTTTTTTATACCAGTTTCTATATGACACCCATCGAATTAAACGCTTTTTTTTATGAGATGACAATATAAATAAAATATATAATTCATTACATTTAGCTGCAACAACTTCGTACGGAGTACTAAAATCTACATACAAATTGCTTCTAGTAGACTAGTAGCATCATTCAGAATCCCAATTCCAAGCTTTGTAGACGGTAAGTAAACTTCCTCGGGATGAAAGAAAACAGTAGGACCATAGACGGTAAGTATTTGTTGGAGCTGTGGCATTGTTGGAATGCTGGTAGCATTGAATTCAAATTCTTCAAGCATGTAATTGGCAACTCTTTTCCTTTGACCCAATAACTACTGCAGACAAAATGCTCCAAAAAATTACTGCAGAAAATGTCCCTAATGAAATTCCTTTCCCCCTCATGAATTAATCACAGAGAAAAAAATTTAAAAATTTAAACCAAAGTTATAGACCACCCATCTACATTTATCCTATCCATTTTTAATCAAAGCATATACCACTTTCGAAAACTCGAGACACTCTTGTTCCATACATATCAGTCTTTTGCAACAATTAGTTTTCAGTTCGATTGCACTCATCTACGGGACGATTAACATAGGAAATTGAAAAAAAAAATTCAACCTATCATGACAACTCTTATCCACTATTCGAAAAGTTGTCGCCACGCTTAGGATGGGCGGCTCAGCTGCCTCTACTCTCAATGCTGCCAACCACATCCTCTGCTCCTCTGCCGGACGTTTTTTGTCACCACGTGCCCGCTTGCTGCTACACAAACTTGGTTTCTGATGCTCCCCGCACCATCTCTGTCGGAACCCTGGTTCCTAGACAATGAACTCCAAAACGACACTCAATAATTCTGTCTCACCACTTTCTCTACTTTTTCTAATATCAATTATCAACATTCTCAAGTAATCAAGTTCTTAGTTATATTTGTTTAGAGATCCAAAGTATTTATCGCACCTTCATTAAGAATTTCACTATGATTGACCTTCTCAACTACTCTCTGTTTTCTTTCCAAACCTGCCACGTGTGACCATCCAATTAGATATTCATATGTGACCACCTTCATTAAGGTCACCACAAACATCACCTTATAAAATTGAGAGTGTATTTTTGTTTGCCAAAATCAATCTCTCAAATATATATTGATAGGAAAAGTATAGGTAGAATTTTTTATAAATCAATCTCTCACCTTATAAATTTTGATGGATAATATCCATCATAAATTATTTTATATGAATTTTTTTAATTATTCTAGTTATCACCGTATTACAACATTAGCTATCATTTTGACTTCATCTTGGTATATAATCTTTGAGACAAGTACAACTTCTTTTCATATGGTGATACACTATTTTGTTTTACAAATATCTTTTATGAAAAAAGAAAAATTAAACACTAAGTATTGTGAATATTTATATATTTATTTTTAGGGCAAATGACTTGGTTAAACCAAGTTCATTTGAAAATGTCCTGAATGTCCTAAATAGAAATTTGCAACGTCAAAGGCCTAAACCACATTTTTATATAAATCGAATCGAATAAATTCGATTTATTAAAACAGGTAGTAAATCGAATCTAATTGATTCGAATTAGCCAATTAACGAAATTCAATGAAAATCGAATCAAGTAAATTCGATTTATACATGCAACTAGCGTGGGTGTAAATCGAATGTAATTGTTTCGATTTACAACGGAGGGAGGTAAATAAAAACTAGATACCATACGAAATTTTGTAGAAGAGTGAGATTCAGAATGGCTAGTGATGAGAATTTTGTAGCTCTTGTGCATTATAGAGGTTCCATTAAGAAGAAAACACAATCAGGGATTAAGTTCACTGACAAGGATCCGCTGAGTGTTTTTCTCAAACCTTCGACAAGTTTCGCGGAGTTTAAGAGTACTATACTCCAGAGACTAGGACTGCTTGGCGTGAAACGGGTGGAGAAGTTGTTCTATCGTATTCCGATCTCCGTGTTACGCAATTATGTGAAGTATGATTCATTCATTATTAGCAGTGACGAAGATATGCAGGTGCTGTTTCATTGTCACCGTCAGTTTCCTGAGGTGAGGACTCCGGAGTTGTTGGCGAAACTTGTGGATGTGGCATCTAGTTCTGGAAGCTCGAACAGGAATATGCACTCCACAGGACATGTAGCCAGCTCTAGTGCATTGCCTGTTAGATCATCGTCAGCAGTGCCGGTGCTTGCACCCGAGTTAGACTTAGTGGCTTCACCATCGTTTGCCGTCAATCTGAATCAAAGTTGTGATGCATTAGTTGGTGAGGCTAGACCGTTGGAAGATGGTGATTTCACGGCGCGTAGCTCTCCTCCGTGTGTTCCGGTAATCGGAGAGGTTGCAGCACCCGAAAGGGTTGAGGATGCATTGCAGGATGATGATGATGATGATGATGTGGAGTCCGCAACGATTGCTGTGGATGATAGCAATGAGGAGACTCCACGGACGACTCCACCTGTCGGCGGGGGAGTATCTAGTTCAGGTACTAATCAGTACCCCCCACCACTTCTCTGCTCTGGACTTGGATGCCATGGCGCCTCAGGAAGATCCTTCTGTACCTGTTGGCTTCGGGGCGAGAGACTCGCAAAATGCAAGAGGCATGTCTGAGTTTCAGGTCGGCCAGCAGTTTCAGGATAAGGAGGAAGTTGTGCTTAGCGTGAAGACCTATAGCATTTGCCGCGGGGTTGAATTCAAGGTCTTGGAGTCGGATCACCGCAAGTACTATGGCAAGTGCAAGGAGTTCGGGAGCGGGTGTGTATGGCTAATCCGGGTCAGCCTCCGGCAGCGCAAGGAAATTTGGGAGGTAAAACGGTACAATGGTCCTCATACTTGTCTAGCCACATCGATCTCTAGTGACCACAGAAATCCCTATTATCATGTCATGTCGGCTTTCTTTATGCCCCTGATTAGAGCTGATGCTGCAACATCGATTAAGGTACTGCAGAATGCCACAGAGGCACACTTCGGGTTCAGACCGACGTATAGGAGGGTTTGGATGGCCACACAGAAGGCTGTGGAACAAATTTACAGAGACTGGGATGATTCGTATAATGAGTTGCCACGATGGGTTTGGGCTTGCAGATCACTTTGCCGGGCAGTGTAGCTGTGCTGAGGACGAGTCCTGTTCGAGTGGGTGGGCAGTTAGATGATTCTACAACTATTTTCCATCGCTTGTTTTGGACATTCCCACCATGTGTTGAGGCATTTCGACATTGCAATCCATTGGTTAGTGTGGATGGGACCCATCACTACGGCAAATACGGTGGTACACTGCTTATTGCAATTGCACAGGACGGCAACTCTAACATCATCCCTATTGTCTTTGCACTTATAGAAGGTGAGAATGCGGAGTCATGGTCATTCTTTCTATCCCACCTTCGGGCTCATGTGACGCCTCAACTGGGTATACTTGTCATATCAGATAGGTACAATGGGATAAAGGCTGCGTTGGAGGCTCCTGATGGGGGATGGCTTCCCCCTACTGCATATAGGGCGTTCTGCATCCGTCACGTGACGGCTAATTTTGCCCTGACTTTCAAAGGGAAGGATGCAAGGAGGCTGTTAGTGAATGCTGCATATGCAAAGACGGAGGTCGAGTTTCAATACTGGTTTGACATCCTGAGAATGTTCGATCCAGCAATGTGCGATTGGGCTAATCGAATTGAGTATGCACTTTGGACTCAGCATCAGGATGAAGGCCGCAGATTTGGGCACATGACTACGAACATATCTGAGTGTATGAAATCGATCCTAAAGAGTGTTAGGAACCTCCCAGTGTGCATTAGTGAAATCCGGTTGGCCGAGTTATTCGTTCGCAAAGGATAAGAGGCCGAGGCACAGTTAGGCACTGGGCAGCAGTTTAGTCAGCATCTGCTTAGGGCGATCGAGGCCAACCTGAAGGCCTCAAGGTGTTTCACCGTGATGCAGTACGACAGGGACAACTCAGAGTTTACGGTGGCTAAGACCACTCCGACAGGGGGTTTTTCACTTTGGTCATACAGAGTATCCCACAAGGATCAGACATGTGATTGTGGCTATTTCCAGGAACTACATTATCCATGTCGACATGCGTTGTCATGCTGTGGATATGCACGCCTAACTTGGTCCACCTATGTCCACGAGGTGTATCGACTTAGATCCGTGCTCGATGTTTATTGAATGGGATTCACTCCTCCTATTCCGGAGGGATTCTGGCCGCCATACGATGGTCCGACCGTCATTCCTGACCTCGCCAAGAGACGGGCGACGGAGGGACGCCCCAGGACTACTAGGATTCAGACTTCGATGGACAAGGCAGACCCGAACCGGCTCAAGAGGTGTGGACTATGCCATCAACCTGGTCACACACGTAGGAGTTGTCCCCAAAGAGGAGTGACAGTTGGATCTGCAACTGCCAGTGACGTGTGATGTCTTTCATTATTGTAATGTCATGTTATATTTCAGTTAGGCATTTTATTTCCGTTGTATGGTTTATTGTAAGCAGTAGCTACCTACTATTCATGTTAACTTAAATTTATCATGCATTATGCTTTTATTACGGAGTTTATGCGTGCTTTCTAGTGATTCCTTATTTGAATAAAGGTTATCAGCGATTTCTTTTTCGTAATACAATAGAACGGAGATACATAACTAAAATAGAAATATAGAAATACATGTAAGTTTCCATAACTTTCCATAAATAAGTGGTCGTACATAACTAATACGGAAATACATAAATAAGTGGGAATACATAACTAATACAGAAATACATAAATAAGTGGAGAGACATAACTAATACAGAGACACATAAAACCTGTCACGGACACTAGAACTCGTCATATGAGATGCGAATCGGTGAAGCAGCGCCGAGATCGTCTGACCCGCCGGTCTCTATGTGAAAAGGGGACCTCATCACCACCCCCGTCATCGTCACCGTCTGAGTCATCGTCCCCTCCCTGCGGAGCTGCATCTGGCATGACAGCATGCGATGTAGACGGAGCGGCCTGTGATGAAGTGCGCCCCACGAAAGAAGACGCGGGTGTCCCACCAAGTGTGAACGTGTCGTCCATCGGTCCAGAGGGAGGCTCATTCAGGTTGACATCTACCCATGCTTGGGGTCCAGCAAGCGGAGACCTGCGCCTGGCCAGCTCATCCTCCTGCATGATCATGCTGATCTCATCAAGAAAATGTGACCCTCCAAACTCTGCATCGAGGCTTGATAAACCACTATTTTAAGGTTTATATTGTGTTTAATTGTGCAGTTTTATCAAATCTTTACCCACTTATTCATATGATTAGCATGCATTTATAATTCCTTCCTAAAAATACTTCATGGTTGAAAACTTACTTCCTAGAGACTTTTAATTATGTATTTTAATACTCCTTTATTCCATTCGATGCCGTGATCTGTGTGTTAAGTGTTTCAGGCTTTATAGGGCATGAATGACTTGGAGATTGGAAAGGAAGCTTGCAAAAATGGAAGGAACACAAGAAATTGAGGAGATGACCAGCGAGAAGTGACACAGACGCATGGCTCACGCGACCGCGCGACATAGAGGAAGTTGCAGTGACGCGGACGCATGGCCTACGCGACCACGCGGATTGGAAACTGCACAAGTGACGCGAAGGCGTGGACGACGCGCACGCGTGGCAAGGAAAAACACCAGATGACGCGAACGCGTGAATGACGCGATCGCGTGACATGCGCGATCTGCAGAATCTGCAGAATTCACTGGGGGCGATTTTGGGCCCTGTTTTGACCCAGTTTTCGGTCCAAAAAAGCAGATTAGAGCCAGGGAACATGCAGAGACCAGAGACAACATTCATTCCGCATAATTTTAGTTTTAGATCTGATTTTACTCCTCCTCTAGGTTTTTTCTCTACACATTCATAGTTTTTAGGATGTTGATTTTATTGCTTTTTAGACTGGGATATTGAGAAGAGTTATTACTTCCGTCAAGACTTCGTCAAAATTATTATTGGATTATTTTTAGAATTTATTAATACAAGAACTATTTTTATTTTTAATTGATCCTTTTGATTATTATTTATCATGTCTTTCAATATTTCCCTTTCTTATTTCGTGGATTTTACAATCATAATGAGCGAGTAGTTCTACAACTTGATTGGGAGTTAATTGACAAGAGGATCTTGAGTTGGATGCTCAAGAGTAAAATTATAGTTGGGTTTCGCGTTGGGTCACCCTCTAATCACTGACACTAGTCCTTCCCAAGGGAGAGGATTACAACTTGTGAATAGAAATTGATTTCCAACTTGCTTAACTTTCCTTTACCTGGTAAAGGATAACTGAGCAGGCAACCTTTAATTATCACTTTTATCTTGAGAAAACTCCATCAAGGATAAGGGTTCCAACTAATCTACTCCCAGTCAAGGTCTTTATTTAAATTACATAAATTCTCTAATTTAATTTCCTGTTTATCAACTCAAACCATTTTTAGAAAACATCTGATTAATAAAATAGCACATCTTCCTGCAACTCGTTGGGAGACGACCTGGGATTCATACTCCCAGTATTTTAATTTTAATTTTGTGACAAACACTTCTAAATTGATAAGCAGATTTTCAGTTGGTTAAGAACTGTACTTGCAACGTATCACTTATAACAATTTCTTAACTCGCCAATTTCCGCCACGTCAATTTTTGGCGCCGTTACTGGGGAGTTACAATAGAGTGCTAAGTTATTGATTGGAATTTATTTATTTGCATTTTATTTTATTTTTTGTTACTATGAGCTGCATGTTTCTTTCATTAAATAACGCGTTCACTTCCTGATCCAAGCTTGCCAGTATTTGATCCTGAGATTGAAAGAATTATTTCACGTATAAGGCAAGCTCGGCATCGGTTAGTCCTCTCCGAGGGCGAATCTGAAATGTCACTTGAGGAAGAAACAAGCTCCCGTTCTACTGATTTGGTTGATTTACGTGCAGGTGACATGGCAGCACCTAGAAGAATTACTATCCAGGAGGCTGGAGCCCTTGATTTCACAATGCAACCGTTTCAAGTGCATCACCCAGCAGTGGCCTACACTACTCAACTTGATGCCTAAGTTTCATGGCTTACCTGCTCAAGAGCCTATCAAGCACCTGAGGGATTTTCAAACAGCCTGTTCTACTGTCAGGCGTGACGGTGTAGATGAAACTTCTATTTTGTTAAAAGCTTTCCCATTCTCTCTTGAGGGAAAGGCGAGAGAGTGGTACTACACTCAACCCGCAGCAACTGTTTCTGACTGGGATACGCTTAGAAGAGAATTTTTGGAAAAATTCTTCCCATCTGAAGTTACTGATAAACTGAGGAAGGACATTTCCATGATTGTTCAGGACGAATTCGAGACTCTCTATGAATACTGGGAGCGCTTCAACAACCTTCTGGAAGCATGTCCCCACCATATGATTGACAAGATAGTATTGCTCGGCTACGTCACACAGGGCATGAGGCCCCAAGATAAGACCACATTGGAAAGTGCTAGCAATAGGTCTATGAAAAAGTACAAGACTACTGATGAGGCATGGCAATTGACCAGTGACTTGGCTGAGTCTACAAGGAATCACAGGCAGAAACAAGGCCGGTCAAAGGCTGTTACAGAGGTATCTTCTAGAAAAGAAACTACTGCTCTGACTCAGAGTATATGTGAAATGACCAACTTACTAAAGCAGATGCAGTTGAGTCAACAACAAGCACAGCAAAGCCAACAGTTAGTCCCACAGAGAGTGTGTGGGATCTGTGCTGATTACATCCATTATATTGATGAATGTCCGCAACTCCAGCAGGAAGACAACACTGTGGCAGCCACTCATAACTTCTATGACTGCCCCGACCAAGGGTACAATCAAGGTGGCAGTTACAACCATGGATGGCAGGACAGTTCTAACCAAGGTTGGAGAGATAATTCTAACCAGAATTGGAGGGACAACAATAACAAAGGAGGCAGAGACAATCAAGGATATCAGAAGTGGAATAATAATAACAACAGGCAGCAGAACCAGAACCAGCCTTACAGAGCACCTCACCTGAGGCAGTCCCAAAATTAATAAATTAGAAACTATTCCTTTAGGTAGTTCTATATCTGCTTTAATGGGAGGTATACCTGAAAAGTGTAGTGATCCAGATCTATGTATGGTTAATTGTACTATTGGTGGCGTGATATTTTCTGACTGCATGTGTGATTTAGGAGCATGCGTTAGTATAATGCCTTTATCTATATATGATACTTTGAGGCTCCCTCCCTTAAAAAGGTCGGTAGCTCGTTTCGTGTTAGCAGATAAAAACATTATTACAGTGGTTGGAGTTGCTGAAGATGTATTAATGAGCATTAAGGGACTCACATTTTCCATTGACTTCTATATTCTGGAAATGCCCCCTAATGACTCAGGAAGGCCATCATCAATCTTGCTTGGAAGACCATTCCTGAAGACTTCAAAATTCAAGCTGGACGTATTTTCTGGAACTTATTCTTTTGAAATAGATGGCAGAATAGGAAATTCAGTTTAAATGGAGCTATGAAGCACCCTCCGGATGACCTTTCTATCTCCCATTGTGACATCATAGATGAAACCGTGGCTGAAGTTCACCAGGAGGAGTTCGAAGAGAAGTACACAGGACAAGGTCCAAGTGTGGGGACACTCTTGGAGGACACTGAGGGCACTTTGCCATTATCACCAGCCCCAGATAATCCAGAGCCTGACCATGAGCAGAAATTGGAATTAAAGCCCCTCCTTCCACACCTCAAGTATACTTACCTTGAGGACAAGCAGAGATTTCCAGTTATCATTGCAAGGGAACTCACTTCCCAACAAGAAGAACAGCTACTCAATGTGCTGAGGAAACACAAGAAAGTAATTGGATGGAGCCTAGCGGATATAGTAGGCATCAGCCCTCAAGTTTGTGAGCACAGAATATTCTTAGAAGAGGGAGAAAAGCCTGTCCGTCAACCTCAGAGAAGACTGAATCCCACCATCTTAGAAGTTATCAAGAAAGAAGTGACCAGGCTACTTGAAGCAGATATTATTTACCCCATCTCAGATAGCGAATGGGTCAGTCCAGTACAAGTGGTGCCCAAGATGTCTGGAATCACAACAGTAAGAAATGAGCATGGAGAGCTTCTGACAACTAGAGTGCAGAATTCATGGAGAGTTTGCATTGACTATAGGCGTCTTAACTAAGCCACTCACAAGGATCATTACCCCTTGCCATTCATTGATCAGATGCTTGATCGCCTGTTAGGTAAATCCCATTATTGCTTTTTAGATGGTTATACAGGTTATTTTCAAATCCATATAGCTCCTGAAGATCAGGAAAAGACTACTTTCACCTGTCCTTTTGGCACTTATGCTTATAAGAGAATGCCCTTTGGCTTGTGCAATGCACCAGCTACCTTCCAAAGGTGTATGATAAGTCTTTTCTATGACCTTATTGAGGACTGTATGGAGGTTTTTATGGATGATTTTAGCATTTATGGTGATTCATTTAGCCTTTGCTTGGATAGTTTATCTAGAGTATTAGATAGATGTGCCCGTACAAACCTTGTATTGAATTTTGAAAAATGTCACTTTATGGTTAAACAATGGATTGTACTAGGACATGTTGTGTCTAATACTGGCATTTCTGTAGATCCAACAAAGGTGAATGTTATTTCTAGTTTACCTTACCCCTCCTCTGTGAGGGAAGTCCGTTCGTTCCTTGGCCATGCAGGTTTTTACCGGAGATTCATTAAGGACTTCAGTAAGGTAGCACTACCTTTATCCAGACTACTGCAGAAAGATATTGAGTTCGAGTTCAGTGAGGATTGCAAACAAGCGTTTGATAAGTTGAAGACTGCCCTGACTCAAGCTCCAATTGTGAGAAGACCTGACTAGAGCCAGCCACTTGAAATCATGTGCGATGCTTCCAACCATGCAGTAGGAGCAGCGCTGGCTCAGCGTGAAGGTAAGGATCCTTTTGTAATTGCTTATGCGTCTAAGACTTTAGACACTGCTCAGTCTAACTACACTACTACTGAGAAAGAGCTTCTTGCTATTGTTTTTGCTATGGATAAATTCTGAGCCTATTTACTTGGTACTAAAGTAGTAGTGTACTCAGACCATGCAGCTCTAAAGTATTTATTAGCTAAAAAGGAGTCCAAACCAAGGCTTATACGTTGGATACTGCTACTACAAGAATTTTATTTAGAAATTAAGGATAGGAGTGGTAACCAGAATCTAGTGGCAGACCACTTGAGTCGCCTTGAGCACATTAAGGATACCGCCACTCCTATAAATGATAATTTCCCATTTGATGACTTACAAGCAGTATCTGAAGTAATCCCTTGGTATGCACCTGTAGCTAATTATCTAGTTAGCCGCACCTTTCCTCCAAACTTTACTAAGCATCAAAGAGACAAGCTGAAAAGCGAGTCCAAATATTATATATGGGATGACCCATATTTATGGAGATGTGGCGCTGACTAGGTAATTAGACGGTGTGTGCCTCAATCAGAATTCCAGTCCATTTTAGTGGCCTGTCACTCATCTGAGAGTGGAGGACATTTTGGCCCTCAAAGACCAGCTAGAAAAATTTTAGACTGTGGATTCTGGTGGCCTACCCTTTTTAAAGATGCTGCTGAATTTTGTAAATCTTGTTCCCCATGCCAAAGGTTTGGTAATATATACAAGAGGGATGAGATGCCTCAACAGACTATGCTTTTCTGTGAAATTTTTTATGTTTGGGGCATTGACTTCATAGGTCCATTTCTAAATTCTAATGGTTATTTTTATATATTGTTAGCTGTAGATTACGTTTCTAAATGGGTGGAAGCAATTCCTACCCGCACTGATGATGCTAACACTATTGTTTCCTTTGTGAGAAACCACATTATTTGTTGCTTTGGATCACCACGAGCAATCGTGAGCGATCAAGGCACCATTTCTGTAACAGGAGACTAATAGGATTACTAAAGAAGCATGGGATAGTTCATAAAGTGGCAACAGCCTACCATCCCCAGACTAATGGGCAAGCTGAGGTGTCTAACAGAGAGATAAAGAGTATATTGCAGAAGATATTCATACCTAATAGAAGAGACTGGAGCATCAGGCTACAAGATGCACTATGGGCATACATAACTGCATACAAGACACCCATTGGGATGAGTCCCTTCCGCTTAGTTTATGGGAAGGCCTGTCACCTCCCAGTAGAGGTAGAGCACAAAGCCTTTTGGGCAGTGAATGAGTGTAATATGGAATTTGAGAAGGCCGGAACTAAGAGAAAGTTGCAACTGCAGGAATTAGAAAGCCTACGCCTAGAAGCTTATGAGAACTCAAGACTGTACAAGGAAAAGATGAAGGCTGTGCATGATAAGCACATCAAGAGGAGAGAGTTCCAACCTGGGGACTTTGTCCTCCTTTACAACTCTAGACTGAGACTCATGCCAGGCAAGTTAAGATCAAGATGGGAAGGTCCATATAGAGTGGAGAAGGTTGATCCATACGAAATTTTCCACCTGAGCCATCCTTCAAGCTCTGAATTCATCAAAGTTAATGGACATCGCCTGAAGCTATATCATGGGGCGAAGGTGAAACCCAGGGAGCTAGAGATCTTCCTCTTGGAGGATCCACCCACAGCAGAACACTGAGCTAGTAGAGCGTCCAACTTAAGGACGTTAAAGCAAAGTGCTGGGTGGGAGACAACCCACCATAGTATGATCGTTCCTTTCTTTATTCTTAGTTTTCTTTTTCAATAACTCTTATCTTTATTAGCACATTTAGCTTGCATATGCATTTGCATATTTTTATTTAAAAAAAAGAGAGGGAGATCACGCGACGCGTCTGCGTTGCAGGTGGCTCAGAAAGAATAAGAAATCAAACAGAAAGTCACGCGAGAGTGTGGCTGGAGGTGTGCCTATGGCACAAATCACCCCACGTGACCGCGTCGCTGACGCGTCTACGTCATGTGGGAGAATTGCCTTCCACGCGTCCGCATCACCCACACGGACGCGTGACCTGAAAATCGACGTAAAAGAGGGTGCATGGCAGAAAGTTGTGCTAGAGTGGTGCTGGACTGGCGTTGGACGCACAGTTCCTACCACGCGAATGCGTGCCCCACACGTCTGCGTCATTGGTGCACGAAATTGTGATCTCAGGCAACGGCGCTAGAAACTCTGTACGCACGTCTTGATAAATCGTTTTTCATTCACAACTTCGATACAACTAACCAGCAAGTGCACTGGGTCGTCCAAGTAATAAACCTTACGTGAGTAAGGGTCGATCCCACGGAGATTGTTGGTATGAAGCAAGCTATGGTCACCTTGTAAATCTCAGTCAGGCGGATATAAAATAGTTATGGAGTTTTCGAACATAAATAATAAATAGATAGAAAATAAGGATAGAAACACTTATGTATATCATTGGTGAGAATTTTAGATAAGTGTATAGAGATGCTTTCGTTTCTCTGAACCTCTGCTTTCCTGCTGTCTTCATCCAATCAATCTTACTCCTTTCCATGGCTGGCTTTATGTAAAGACATCACCGTTGTCAATGGCTACTTTTTATCCTCTCTGGAAAATGGTCCGATGCGCTGTCACTGCATGGCTAATCGTATGAAGGCATCACCCTTGCCAATGGCTGCGTCCTATCCTCTTGTGAAAATGGTCCAAATGCTCTGTCACAGCACGGCTAATCATCTGAGGTTCTCGATCATACTGGAATAGGATTCACCCTCCTTTTGCATCTGTCACTATGCCCAGCACTCGCGAGTTTGAAGTTCATCACAGTCATTCAATCCCAGAGTCCTACTCAGAATACCATAGACAAGGTTTAGACTTTTCGGACTCTCATGAATGCCGCCATCAATCTAGCTTATACCACCAAGATTCTGATTAAGAGATCCAAGAGATACTCATTCAATCTAAGGTGGAACGGAAGTGGTTGTCAGGCACTCGTTCGTGGGGGAATGATGATGATTGTCACGTTCATCACATTCAGGTTGAAGTGCGAATGAATATCTTAGAAGCGGAATAAGTTGAATTGAATAGAAAAACAGTAGTATTTTGCATTAATCTTTGAGGAACAGCAGAGCTCCACACCTTAATCTATGGAGTGCAGAAACTCTACCGTATGAAAATACATAAGTGAATAGAGGGTAGGCATGGCCGAGTGGCCAGCCTCCCATGGAGGTCTAGAGATCTAAAAATGATCAAAAGATACAATCCCGGATGTCTAATACAATAGTAAACAGTCCTATTTATACTAAACTAGTTACTAGGGTTTACAGAAGTAAGTAATTGATGCATAAGTCCACTTCCGGGGCCCACTTGGTGTGTGCTTGGACTGAGCTTGAATGTTACACGTGCAGAGGCTCTTTCTGGAGTTGAACGCTAGGTTGTAACGTATTTCTGGCGTTCAACTCTAGTTTGTGACTTGTTTCTGGCGTTTAACTCCAGACAGCAGCGTAGAACTGGCGTTCAATGCCCTTTTACGTCGTCTAAACTCAGTCAAAGTATGGACTATTATATATTGCTGAAAATCCCTGAATGTCTACTTTCCAACGCAATTGAAAGCGCGTCATTTTGAGTTCTGTAGTTCCAGAAAATCCACTTTGAGTGCAGGGAGGTCAGAATCCAACAGCATCAGCAGTCCTTCTTCAACCTCTGAATCTGATTTTTGCTCAAGTCCCTCAATTTCAGCCAGAAAATACCTGAAATCACAGAAAAACACACAAACTCATAGTAAAGTCCAGAAATGTGAATTTAACATAAAAACTAGTGAAAACATCCCTAAAAGTAACTAGATTCTTCTAAAAACATACTAAAAACAATGCCAAAAAGCGTATAAATTATCCGCTCATCACAACACCAAACTTAAATTGTTGCTTGTCCCCAAGTAACTGAAAATCAAATAGGATAAAAAGAAGAGAATATACTATAAATTTCAAACTATCAAT
>NC_029793.2:36330419-36330636 GCF_000816755.2 Arachis ipaensis | reverse complement strand
GGTATGTTGATTCTTGAACACAGCTACTTTATTAGTCTTGGCCGTGGCCCTAAGCACTTTGTTTTCCAGTATTACCACCGGATACATGAATGCCACAGACACATAACTGGGTGAACCTTTTCAGATTGTGACTCATCTTTGCTAGAGTCCCCAATTAGAGGTGTCCAGGGTTCTTAAGCACACTCTTCTTTTGCTTTGGACCTTGACTTTAACCGCT
>NC_029793.2:36327769-36329598 GCF_000816755.2 Arachis ipaensis | reverse complement strand
ATCCTTTTCTTAGTGATGGGCTTCTCTTCCTCAATGTGAATGTCTCCTTCTATGAAAGCTCCAGTTGAGTAACATAGATGGCAAATAAGATGAGGAAAAGCTAGCCTTGCCCCAGGGGAGGGCTTTTCGGCTATTTTGTAGAGTTCAAGGGAGATAACTTCATGAACTTTTACTTCCTCTCCAATCATGATGCTATGAATCATGATGGCCCGATCCACAGTAACTTCTGATCGGTTGCTAGTGGGGATGATGGAGCGTTGGATGAACTCCAACCATCCTCTAGCTACAGGCTTGAGGTCCAGTCTTCTTAGTTGAACCGGCTTGCCTTTGGAGTCAATTTTCTATTGAGCTCCTTCCACACATATGTCCATGAGGACTTGGTCCAACCTTTGATTAAAGTTGACCCTTCTAGTGTAGGGGCGTGCATCTCCTTGCATCATAGGCAAGTTAAACGCCAACCTCACATTTTCCGGACTAAAATCTAAGTATTTCCCCCGAACCATTGTAATATAATTCTTTGGGTTTGGGTTCTTACTTTGATCATGGTTCCTAGTGATCCATGCATTGGCATAGAACTCTTGAACCATTAGGATGCCGACTTGTTGGATGGGGTTTGTTAGAACTTCCCAACCTCTTCTTTGTATTTCATGTCGGATCTCCGGATACTCATTTCTCTTGAGCTTGAAAGGGACCTCGGGGATCACCTTCTTCTTGGCCACAACATCATAGAAGTGGTCTTGATGAGCTTTGGAGATGAATCTTTTCATCTCCCATGACTCGGAGGTGGAAGCTTTTGTCTTTCCTTTCCCTTTTCTAGAGGATTCTCCGGTCTTGGGTGCCATCAATGGTAATGGAAAAACAAAAAAGCTTATGCTTTTACCACACCAAACTTAGAATATTGCTCGCCCTCGAGTAAGAGAAGAAAGAAGAGATGAAGAAGAAGAAGAAGAAATGGAGGAGAGGGAGAGAGAGATATGTTTCGGCCAAGAAGGGGAATGAGGGTGGTGTTGTGTGAAAATGAGGAGGAATGGAGGGCTATATATAGGGAAGGGAGGTGGGTAAGGTTTCGGCCATATAGGGTGGGTTTGGGTGGGAAATTGATTTTGAATTTTGAAGGTAGGTGGTGTTTATGAGGTAGGTTTATGGGGAAGAGTGGATGGATGTGAGTGGTGAAGTGGTGATAGGGAAGAGAGATTGAGGTGATTGGTGAAGAGTTTTGGGGAAGAGTATTTGTGGGATTGTGTGAAAGAGGGGTGAGAAGAAATGAGTGGAGGTAGGTGGGGATCCTGTGGGGTCCACAGATCCTGAGGTGATCCTGTGGGATCCACAGATCCTGAGGTGTTCAAGGATTTACAACCTTGCACCAAATTAGGCATGCAAAATGCCCTTGCACACAACTCTGGGCGTTCAGCGCCAGATTGGTGCTTATTCTGGGCGTTGAACGCCCATTTGTTGCCCATTTCTGGCGTTGAACGCCAGAACCATGCTTGTTCTGGGCGTTCAGCGCCAGCTCTTCTCCAGGGTGCAATTCTGGCATTCAAACGCCCAGATGCTGCCCATTTTGGGCGTTCAGCGCCAGAACCATGCTCTGTTCTGGCGTTGAACGCCAGCCAGATGCTTCTTACTGGCTTTTAAACGCCAGTAAGGTCTTCCTCCAGGGTGTGATTTTTCTTCTGCTATTTTTGATTCCATTTTCAATTTGTATATTTATTTTGTGACTCCACATGATCATGAACCTAATAAAATATGAAAAACCATGAAAATAAAAATTAGATAAATAAAAATTGGGTTGCCTCCCAACAAGCGCTTCTTTAATGTCAATAGCTTGA
>NC_029793.2:36312916-36326747 GCF_000816755.2 Arachis ipaensis | reverse complement strand
ATTCTTGAGCTTCTGCAGGCATTTTCTTTAGGTGAATGGATCCACCTGCAGAGGTATCCAATGACATCTTAGCTAATTCAGACAGACCATCATAGAATATATCCAGGATGGTCCATTCTGAAAGCATGTCAGAAGGACACTTTTTGGTCAATCCTTTGTATCTCTCCCAAGCTTCATAGAGGGATTCACCTTCTTTTTGTCTGAAGGTCTGAACATCCACTCTAAGCTTACTCAGCTTTTGAGGAGGAAAGAACTTGGCTAAGAAAGCCTTGACCAGCTTATCCCAAGAGTTCAGGCTATCCTTAGGTTGAGAGTCCAACCATACTCTAGCTCTGTCTCTTACAGCAAAAGGAAAACGGATGAGCCTGTAGACTTCAGGATCTACTCCATTAGTCTTAACAGTATCACATATCTGCAAGAATTCAGTTAAGAACTGAAAAGGATCTTCAGATGGAAGTCCATAAAACTTGCAGTTCTGCTGCATCAGAGAAACTAGTTGAGGTTTCAGCTCAAAATTGTTTGCTCCAATGGCAGGAATGGAGATGCTTCTTCCATATAAATTGGAATTAGGTGCAGTAAAGTCACCAAGCATTCTCCTTGCATTGTTATTATTTTCGGCTGCTGATGAGCGGATAATTTATACGCTTTTTGGCATTGTTTTTAGTATGTTTTTAGTAGGATCTAGTTACTTTTAGGGATGTTTTCCTTAGTTTTTATGTTAAATTCATATTTCTGGACTTTACTATGAGTTTGTGTGTTTTTCTGTGATTTCAGGTATTTTCTGGCTGAAATTGAGGGACTTGAGCAAAAATCAGATTCAGAGGTTGAAATTTTATTATATAATATTCGAAAACACCATTATCACTTTATATCTGCCTGACTGAGATTTACAAGGTGACCATAGCTTGCTTCATACCAACAATCTCCGTGGGATTCGACCCTTACTCACGTAAGGTATTACTTGGACGACCCAGTGCACTTGCTGGTTAGTTGTATCGAAGTTGTGACAATTATGAATTAAGATCAGAGCACCAAGCTTTGGAGCCTGGAGATCACAATTTCGTGCACCAGCTGCCATCTCCTCTTCTTATTCGAAAATTTCTGAAAGGTTGTCTCTGGACTGTTGTATTTTAGCTTCTCTTAGTTTCCTTTTCAGAGTCCTTTCAGGTTCTGGATCTACTTCAACAAGAATATTCTTGTCTTTACTCCTTCTCATATGAAAAAGAGGGACAGAAAAATAATAATAATAATAGGGATCCTTTTTACCACAGTATAGAGGTCCCTGTGTGAATAGAAGAAAAGAAGAAGAGAAAATCTGAACTCAGAGAGAGAGGGGGTTCGGATTTTTGGTGAATGAGGAAGAGATGTTAGTAAATAAATAAACAAATAGAAGAAGATGAGAGGGGGAAGTGAATTTTCGAAAATAATTTTTGAAAAAGAGTTAGTGGTTTTCGAAAATAGTTTTTTGAAAAAAGTTAGTAATTTTTGAAATTTTAAAATCAAAAAATTAAAATAATTAGTTAATTAAAAAGAAATTTTGAAAAAGAGGGAAGATATTTTCGAAAATTAGAGAGAGAGAGAGAGTTAGTTAGGTAGTTTTGAAAAAGATAAGAAACAAACAAAAAGTTAGTTAGTTAGTTGAAACAAATTTGAAAATCAATTTTTTTTTAAAAAGATAAGAAGATAAAAAGTTAGATAAGATATTTTAAAAACCAAATTTTTGAAAATGATTTGATTTTTTTAAAATCACAATTAATGACTTGATTCACAAGAAATCACAAGATATGATTCTAGAACTTAAAGTTTGAATCTTTCTTAACAAGTAAGTAACAAACTTGAAATTTTTTGAATCAAAACATTAATTGATGATGTTATTTTCGAAAATTAGGAGGTAAAGATAAGAAAAAGATTTTTGAAAAATATTTTTTTTATTTTCGAAAATAACTAAGAAAAATGAAAAAGATTTGATTTTTGAAAAAGATTTTGAAAAAGATAAGATTTTCAAATTGAAAATTTGATTTGAATCATGAAAACAACTAGATTTTTAAAATTTTTGAAAAAGCCAAATCTAATTTTTGAAATTTTAAGAGAAGAAAAAGGAGAAGATATTTTTTTTTATTTTTGAATTTTTATGATGAGAGAGAAAAACATGAAAAATGATGCAATGCATGAAAGTTATGGATCAAAGTATGTGATGAATGCAAGAACACTATGAATGTCAAGATGAACACCAAGAACACTTTGAATGTCATGATGAACATCAAGACTTATTTTTGAAAATTTTTGTATGCAAAGAAAACATGCAAGACACCAAACTTAGAAATCTTTCATGTTTAGACACTATGAATGCAAAAATGCACATGAAAAACAAGAAAAGATGCAAAATAAGAAAACATCAAGATCAAACAAGAAGACTTACCAAGAACAACTTGAAGATCATGAAGAATACCATGAATGCATGAATTTTTCGAAAAATGCAAGATGAACATGCAATTGACACCAAACTTTAAATCTGACTCAAGACTCAAACAAGAAATACAAAATATATTTTTTTTATTTTTATGATTTTATGATTTTTTTGTATTTTCTTTTAATTTTTTCGAAAATCATTTTGAAAAAGAAAAATAAGGATTCCAAAATTTTTAATATGAATTCCAGGAATCTTATGCTCATTAGTCTAAAGCTCCAATCAAAGGGCCAGGCATGGCTTAATAGCCAACAAGCTTTAGTATGTAACTCAGACATGACATGCCTGACATTCTCTACCCAGAAGAATTAGACATGGCTTTACAGCCAGCCAGGCTTCAACATGCTTCATGAAACACTAGAATTCATTCTTAAAAATTCTGAAGAAAAATATATTTTTGAAAGATTTTTAAAAAATTTTTGAAGATAAAACAAAAAGAAAATTACCTAATCTGAGCAACAAGATGAACCGTCAGTTGTCCAAACTCGAACAATCCCCGGCAACGGCGCCAAAAACTTGGTGCACGAAATTGTGATATCAGGCAACGGCGCCAGAAACTTTGTACGCACGTCTTGATAAATCGTTTTTCATTCACAACTTCGATACAACTAACCAGCAAGTGCACTGGGTCGTCCAAGTAATAAACCTTACGTGAGTAAGGGTCGATCCCATGGAGATTGTTGGTATGAAGCAAGCTATGGTCACCTTGTAAATCTCAGTCAGGAGGATATAAAATAGTTATGGAGTTTTCGAACATAAATAATAAATAGATAAAAAATAAGGATAGAAACACTTATGTATATCATTGGTGAGAATTTCAGATAAGTGTATAGAGATGCTTTCGTTCCTCTGAACCTCTGCTTTCTTGCTGTCTTCATCCAATCAATCTTACTCCTTTCCATGGCTGGCTTTATGTAAGGACATCACCGTTGTCAATGGCTACTTTTTATCCTCTCTGGAAAATGGTCCGATGCGCTGTCACTGCACGGCTAATCATCTGAGGTTCTCGATCATAATGGAATAGGATTCACCCTCCTTTTGCGTCTGTCACTACGCCCAGCACTCGCGAGTTTGAAGTTCGTCACAGTCATTCAATCCCAGAGTCCTACTCGGAATACCACAGACAAGGTTTAGACTTTCCGGACTCTCATGAATGCCGCCATCAATCTAGCTTATACCACGAAGATTCTGATTAAGAGATCCAAGAGATACTCATTCAATCTAAGGTGGAACGGAAGTGGTTGTCAAGCACTCGTTCGTGAGGGAATGATGATGATTGTCACGTTCATCACATTTAGGTTGAAGTGCGAATGAATATCTTAGAAGCGGAATAAGTTGAATTGAATAGAAAAACAGTAGTACTTTGCATTAATTTTTGAGGAACAGCAGAGCTCCACACCTTAATCTATGGAGTGCAGAAACTCTACCGTATGAAAATACATAAGTGAATAGAGGGTGCATGGCCGAATAGCCAGCCCCTCCCATGGAGGTCTAGAGATCTAAAAATGATCAAAAGATCCTAAGATGATCAAAAGATGATCAAAAGATGATCAAAAGATGATCAAAAGATGATCAAAAGATGATCAAAAGATGATCAAAAGATGATCAAAAGATGTCTAATACAATAGTAAAAAGTCCTATTTATACTAAACTAGTTACTAGGGTTTACAGAAGTAAGTAATTGATGCATAAATCCACTTCCGGGGCCCACTTGGTGTGTGCTTGGGCTGAGCTTGAATGTTACACGTGTAGAGGCTCTTTCTGGAGTTGAACGCCAGGTTGTAACGTATTTCTGGCGTTCAACTCTGGTTTGTGACTTGTTTCTGGCGTTTAACTCCAAACAGCAACATAGAACTGGCGTTCAACACCCTTTTACATCGTCTAAACTCGGCCAAAATATGGACTATTATACATTGCCGGAAAGCCCTAAATGTCTACTTTTCAACGCAATTGGAAGCGCGCCATTTTGAGTTCTGTAGCTCCAGAAAATCCACTTTGAGTGCAGGGAGGTCAGAATTCAACAGCATCAGCAGTCCTTCTTCAACCTCTGAATCTGATTTTTGCTCAAGTCCCTCAATTTTCGCCAGAAAATACCTGAAATCACAGAAAAATACACAAACTCATAGTAAAGTCCAGAAATATAAATTTAATATAAAAACTAGTGAAAACATCCCTAAAAGTAACTAGATTCTACTAAAAACATACTAAAAACAATGCCAAAAAGCGTATAAATTATCCGCTCATCAGTCATCTCCCAATATTGGCCACCCACGCGATCGCGTTAACCACGCGACCGCGTCACCCTGGAATTTGGCAATAATGAGTTTTGAACAGAAAGTTGTGCGAGCGCGAGGCTGCCCTCGCGCCAGTAGCACAAAACGAGTCACGCGTCCGCGTGACCGACGCGACCGCGTCGACCCATCTAAGCGCCATCCGCGCGAACGCGTACCCCACGCGTCTGCGTCGCTTGCGCCGCATAGCTTAACCTAATCTGCCAAAATATCTTATCTTTCTCTTCCCCAAATCCTATTTTTTTTTCTTTTCCCTCCTTATTTCTTATTTCTTCCTTCTTCCTTCTTTCTCACTCTCTACTTTTTCTCTCTCTCACCACCATTAACAAGGTTTTTCTTTTCTTCATCCCTCCTTACTTTTCTATTCTTCTTCTTTTTATGTTATCTTTTTCTTTTCTTTTTCCTTGCATTATCCATGTTTTCTTTTTTCTTTATTTTTCTTTTAATTGGTGTTGGAAATTTATTTGGGTCACTATTCTTTCCTATGATTTTCTTGTGAATTATTCAAGAATTGTTTGACAATTATATATTACTTTTTAAAAGGGTTGCTTGCATGTTCAATTTAATACTTTCAATACCTTATTTACCATGCATGCTATGTGTTTGTGAAAATGCCCGTATGGCATTGTGCACTCTTTTTAGATTTCTTTTATTCTACTACTCTAAATGCTTGCTTTTCACAAAACCCCTTTTTATATTTTATTAATTTAATATAATTGTTGTTACAAACAGGTTATTAGTTTGAAAGGCTTGGTAATCTCACTGGGACATTAAATGCTTGATCTATACTACTCATGCCTTTGTCTGCATGCCAATAAACACCTTGCATTTATTTGTCATCATATGCACCTGATATATTTTCCATTTATGATTTTTCACATGTAGTCATGACCATGTGTTAACTCCATTCATCTTTTAATGTGCATTGATTACCACCTTACCCACCCTCTTCCTTGCTCTATCCCATGATATTTTGACAAACTTTCTCTTTTCTTTCTTTTAGGATGGCCACCAAGAAAGGCACGGAGAAAGCTACTCCCAAACCACCAGCAAGAAGAGGAACAAAGAGAGTATTAGTGGCAGAGCCATCTTCAACTGCAGTAACGCCCTCAACAAAAAGAATCAAGAGGATTATAAAGGTTGATGAAAAAGAGAAAGCTTTCCCAGCAAAGGACGCTGCGCGATTTACCAATCGCTACTGTGAGCAGATGTTCCCCATCCTGGCAGAAAGGAGTTACAACAACGAATACCTTCTTATCCTCCCGACCCGTATTGCTGAATTTGTTGAACCGCAAATTGAACGAAGACAGTGGGGTTTCCTACAGAGACAGCCATGGCAGGTTAATCGGCTTCCGCCCTTACCTTGGAGGCTCGCGTATGGGCACAGATTATGTCCCATTACGTATTTCCGAGCACTCATGAGTCCTCCTTCACTACAGACATGGCCGTTCTACTTTGGTGTATCCTTACAGATCAACCTATGAACTTACCAAGACACATCCGGAATGCTATGGGACACGTACAAATCGCGGGCAACTTACCTTTTTCCGCCTTGGTCTCAGATCTTGTCTCAGCAGCCGGAGTCTCCTACAGAGCTGGGGACACCAAAGCCATGCTTCCACGGGATGATCAGTATGTCCCTAACAGGAAATATATCAGACCTCCAGCAGCCACCACAAGCCAGCCTACTGAACTGGCTGAAGACATTCCTCCTTCAACACCACAAGCATCTACAACCAATCAACTGCTCCATCAGATACTTGAAAGGTTGGATCGGTAGGAACACAAAGCAAAGCTAAGAGAGCGCCGTAACAAGCGCCGATTCACATACCTCAAGGAGCTACTTAAGGGAAAATACAGAGACTCATACACCCTGGACTCCACTTCCTTTACCAGCACAGGGAGCCATGACGGTCCCGACTGTGGAGATACTGCTACCAGCCCACCTTTGTTCCTGACAGATGGCACCGAGGACAGTGCAAAGCCTTAAGTGTGGGGAGGTCGGTCAGTACCTGACTTCCGAAGGTAAATTCTCTTCCCTAACACCAATAAAATAGGATATTTAGTTAGTTTTTCTTTTGTAGAATAGGATAAATTGCATAGTAATAGGTTAGTTGCATGCATGTTCTACTTGATTGAAAAGACAATAAGTTTCTTCTAAGACCCTATTTTTAGAACAAAATTTCACTGATTTTAATCTAAGCTTTTATGTTAAATCTGCTTGAAGTTGTATTTGGAACATGGTTTTTGAGCTAAAGAACACACAACCTGTGAGATTTGAGCCTTTATACATGGTTACATTATTTAACCATAATTATTTTATTCTTGTGTGTTTACTTCTCTATGATTGTAATCTATACTTTGTTTCATCCTATATGTCCAATGTTTAATATATCTATATGCTTGCATATGATTGAGGCCATTATTTGTTTAGCTCACTTATCCAAATTAAGCCTACCCCTTAAGTTGCCTTTGTTAGCCACTTTGAGCTTTTAAATCCCATTTGTTCTTTATTTTACCACATTACTAGCCTTAAGCGGAAAAACAATTATGTATCCCAATTGAATCTTTGGTTAGCTTAAGATAGAATTATGTGTTAATTAAGTATGGAAAAATTGTGGGAACAAGAGATAATAAGGGAATGTGTCATGACAATATAATGGGAATTTGGGTGCCTACTCATGTAAAATTATAAAAATTAAAAATCTATGCGCATTGATAAGCTACGTTTATATTTATGTTCAAAAAAAAATAAAAAAAATATTCAATAATCAAATAAGGGGACAAAATTACCCCAATGTTAAGTTAAGAATTCAAAGATCAATGCATGTATGTTAAAATTAAAATAAAAGTTGATACATGAGTAAAGAATGTGAAAAGAAAATTTTGGGTAGCTAAGTGTGAAATTTAAGCTATAAAGAATATATATATGTGTTAGGTGAAAGCTTGGGTTAATTAAAGATTCAATTTATAAGCTTACTTAGCCATATATGTACCCTTACCCATACCTTGGCCCCATTACAACCTTGAAAAGACCTCATGATGTTTGCATTGGTATATTAAATGTTGTTGATTAGTTAGGTGAAGAACAGAAATTAGAAAGCATGATTAGAGAAGGATAGAGTGATTACCCTATACACTAGAGAGATTAGAGCATACATACATCATCAGTAAGGGTTCAATGCTTAAGTTCTATGTTCCCTGCTTTCATGAGCTACCTTCTTGCATTTTTATCTGTTCTTACTGTATAAGAATTGAATTAGTAGAATTTGATCTGTGATTGTCTTGAAGAGCTTATTTACCTTTGACCAAGTGGACAAGAATCATATAGTTGCATTCACATATATAGGTTGCATTGCATTGCATGAGTTCTACATGTTCCTACCCATTTATTTTATCTCCTTCAACTAAGCATGAGGACATGCTAATGACTAAGTGTGGGGAGGTTGATAAACCACTATTTTATGGTTTATATTGTGTTTAATTGTACGGTTTTATCAAATCTTTACCCACTTATTCATATGATAAGCATGCATTTATAATTCCTTCCTAAAAATACTTCATGGTTGAAAACTTGCTTCCTAGAGACTTTTAATTATGTATTTTAATTCTCCTTTATTCCATTCGATACCGTGATCTGTGTGTTAAGTGTTTCAGGCTTTATAGGGCATGAATGAATTGGAGATTGGAAAGGAGGCTTGCAAAAATGGAAAGAATACAAGAAATTGAGGAGATGACCGGTGAGAAGTGACGCGGACGTATGGCTCACGCGACATAGAGGAAGTTGCAGTGACACGGACGCATGGCCCACACGACCGCGCGGATTGGAAACTGCACAAATGATGCGAAGGCGTAGACGACGCGCACGCGTGGCAAGGCAAAACGCCGGATGACGCGAACACGTGAATGATGCGATCGCGTGACATGCGCGATTTGCAGAATTTGCTGGGGGCGATTTTGGGCCCTGTTTTGACCCAATTTTTGGCCCAGAAAAGCAGATTAGAGCCAGGAAACATGCAGAGACCAGAGACAACATTCATTCCGCATAATTTTAGTTTTAGATATGATTTTACTCCTCCTCTAGGTTTTCTCTCTACACATTCATAGTTCTTAGGATGTTGATTTTATTGCTTTTTGGACTGGAATATTGAGAAGAGTTATTACTTCCATCAAGACTTCGTCATTCTAGTTTGTTTCCTTACTTGTCACTTACTCTTCCATGTCCTTTATTTAGTCAGAATTATTATTGGATTATTTTTAGAATTTAATAATACAAGAACTATTTTTATTTTTAATTGATCCTTTTGATTATTATTTATCATGTCTTTCAATATTTCCCTTTCTTATTTCGTGGATTTTACAATCATAATGAGCGAGTAGTTCTACAACTTGATTGGGAGTTGATTGACAGGAGGATCTTAAGTTGGATGCTCAAGAGTAAAATTATAGTTGGGTTTCGCGTTGGGTCGCCCTCTAATCACTGACACTAGTCCTTCCCAAGGGAGAGGATTAGAACTTGTGAATAGAAATTGACTTCCAACTTGCTTAACTTTCCTTTACCTGGTAAAGGATAACTGAGCAGGCAACCTTTAATTATCACTTTTATCTTGAGAGAACTCCATCAAGGATATGGCTTCCAACTAATCTACTCCCGGTCAAGGTCTTTATTTAAATTACATAAATTCTCTAATTTAATTTCCTGTTTATCAACTCAAACCATTTTTAGAAAACATCTGATTAATAAAATAGCACATCTTCCTGCAACTCGTTGGGAGACGACCTGGGATTCATACTCCCAGTATTTTAATTTTAATTTTGTGAAAAACACTTCTAAATTGATAAGCGGATTTTCGGTTGGTTAAGAACTGTACTTGCAACGTATCTCTTATAACAATTTTTTAACTCACCAATTTTCGCCACGTCAAGGCTCTCACTACCGAGCAAGTCTGACAACATCTGACCATGGCTAATATACGGCTGATGCTCCTGCAAACTATCGTCACACGCAGGTACCCCAGTGAAGTAGTCTCCGAAATCGCAACCAGGAATGTCAGCACCCCCTGATCCCCCTACTCCCCCACCGCCACCTCCTCCACTATGACCACCTGAGCCCCCAGCGTCCCCGATCCCATCTCCACCGCTATGACCATCATCGGGTCCCCCGTCATCCCCGTCACCACCTCCTCCTGGACCCGCGTCCCCCCCACCACCACCTCGGGCACGACCTCTGACTCCACCTCGTCCACGAGCCCTCCCAGCTCACCTCCCACGTCCCCTCCCCTCCTCTCCATGACATCTATGGCCTCCTCCAGCCATATCCACTCACGCTGGCTAGATCGAGTACCAACACACTGCCTCCTAGCGACCCTACGATTTTCTAGAACATCAGGTAGCTGGTCCATCTCCGGGCGTCGTCCGGGGACTCGCTCAATCACCTGAGCCGGTATCGCAGCTCTCCTAGGGTCACCTAGGAGGAGCTCTGGCGATAAAAACCTCCTGCCATGCTGATACCACCAATCAAGGTACTCATGAGAAGGTCCTGGATCAGGTACGATATCAAACTGTAGCACGTGCTGCGCCCTATCTGACCAATGCATGTGCCAACTCTGCAAACTCAAAGGAAACCAACGATCTCTGCCCCTCCCATCCTTGGACATTAGAAAATCTATGTTCAGGGTAGCACGTGGCCGACCCTGTACCCCACCAAACTGAGGAAGAACGCGGTCTACCGGATGCCACTCAATAACAGCGAAATAGATCAACGCTGTCGTGGCCCTCCACAAAGTCATATGGCGTGGATCCAAGATCTCGGGATGTACCACCTGCACCACCTCCGCCAAGCTATATAGCATCCAAAGAAACTGCGCATTCAATTCCAAATTGTTAGTCCACATAAAATAAAAAGGATTAAAATACAACATAAACATGAAAATACTCACATCCCCCAGCTGGAGCAAATCAATCCTCAGCCTCCAATTCGCGACACGAGGCCCTTTGTTGCTCAAGCTCGGCTGATAACCTCCCCATCTGAAAATCACAACATTTAGTTAACCATAATTATAGATGCTAAATAAATGGAAAATAGTTCGCATGACTAAATGGAGACTACCTCCAGGCCAACGGCCAATGGAAAACATCATATCCGTCCGGCCGAAATCCAGGGAACCTCCAAAAGATCCACGACTGGAGGAGCTGCAATGGACCAGCCAACTTGACGACATTTCTGTTCGCCACACGGCACATGCACCTATATAGCCATGACAACGCAGCGGAACCCCAACTGTACTGACCCATGTCCTCCAACCTAGCCACATACGGCAGCCATCGGATGTGAAGGCAGGTACCTGACTTGTCCCCAAACAGCTGTGTCGATAGGAGCATCATGATGTATGCACGGGCATACCTCCTAACCGTCTCGTCATCTGCCCCTTGTGAAAGATCACTAAACGTCTCCTCAAACCATGTGCACTTCACTATGAACTTGTCGATGCAGTTCGCAGGAGGCAACACCCCGAGCAGCTCCTCAAACCACACCCATGGTGGTCGGCTGCCCTCTATAAACCGCGAAAAGTCTGTCAGGCAGCCGCTAACATACTGACCGTCGATCGGGAGACCAAGGTGGTACGCTACATCCTGTAGGGTTATGGTGCACTCCCCAAACGGCATGTGAAATGTATGTGTCTCAGGGCGCCATCTCTCTATGAAGGCGCTGACCAACGGTTTGTCCAACCTAAACCAACTCTCGTTCAATCTTGCAAGATGGTACAGACCAGCCATCTGCAAGTAAAGAACGATCCTATCATCCAACCTCATACCATGCTGCCGTTTCATGCTGCTGATGCATCGATGGGGCTGCATAACAATAGAACATAACTTCTCACATTCGTCAAAGCAAAAAGCTCTCAATGAATCCCAACCAATCCTTTATAGATAGACACGCTAACCACTACATTATTCACGATCCAATTTTTCGTACAGTTACAAATATGAGATAAGAACATGTTCTTTTTATCAACAATCATCAAAAGCAGCAGTTAACCCTGTTCATTACTCTACACCTAACCCTATTCTATAGTTAATAACTCATTAATACTGACATGAACTGAATTCAAATATCTGTTTTCGGATTTATTTTAAAAATGCCACACTAACAGTTCTAACTGACGACTAATTTATTCAAAAAAATTAAATATTAAAAAAACACTAACCTTGAGGTGGACGACTCCAGCGATATGCGCGACTCCATCAAGTCGATACAGACGATTCAGGTCGTCCTCCATCCATGCAGAGTCGGTCCAAATCGGGTTGTTTTCCAGAGAATCTAGGAACTGCACGGTGGGGTTGGGAGTGGGGTATGAGTTTCTAAGTTCGAATCAAGTGACTTCGATTTGTTTATATAGCAAAGAAGCATGTAATTCGAATCAACTTGATTCGAACTATACTCGTTCGAATTGCATGTAAATCGAAGCAAGTGAGTTCGATTTACAAAAGTCCTAAATCGAAACAAGTGGTTTCGATTTACGTTGGTTTTGATTTTGTTGGGTAAATCGAATTCAGTTAATTCGATTTATGCGGTTTCTGAAATCGAATTCAGTAACTTCGATTTATAAGGTTTCTTAAATCGAATTGATTTGATTCGATTTGTATTCAAATTGTTCTCTAACGTAATTCGAATCGTTTAAATTTGATTTACTTCGTGTTTGGATAAATCAAATTGAGTGAATTCGATTTATATAGATATTAACATTGGGACTTTAACGTTACAAATTTCTGTTTGGAACAATCAAAACATTTTCAAATGTACTTGGTTTAACCAGATAATCATATGTTTTATAAAAGAACAATTAACTTCAGCAAAATATAATCACATTTTTATGGATATCAAAATGTCAGTCATTATTATAATTATGTACTTTTATTCATATTTTGATTTTAAATTAGATGTGAATATAACTTGATTTTCTTACTTACAATATAAGATCATTTTATATTTCTGTATAAATATGACTGTTAATTAATCTTTTATATTTATATTATACTTGAATCTTACATCATTAACGACAAGAGTTTTTTTTTTATTTCTTTTTGTATGGATAATACTAATTTTAAAGAAAAAAAATGTCAAAGGTGATGAGTTCATGTTTATCCTAAAGATGTATACCTTTTGTCTAGTTGGATGTGGAAAACAGAAATTATTTTTGTAAGGCCAAGGTGGGCGCTATTCATCATTTGATAATTGATGTTTTACCATAATCAACTTATCATCACATTAATTTACTGGTCTATATATAACTAACTAATTAATAATACGATAATAATAGAGAGATAAAAAAAATTAAAATTTGTCTTATTCAATATTTATTAATTATCTCAACAATTAATAAATATTAAATAAAATAAATTATATCTATTTTTAGTTAATTTTCTTTAATTATCAAATATTTCGTTAATAATGATAGTTGAAATATTTATCAGAAATTACTAGCTTGTATTGTACTATATGATGACTAGATATCAGATAGATATTCCAACAACTGCATATATAAAGAATGTTTACGAGGTTACATATGGTGATGAGTCGTGATGAGATTGAAATGTTTGGTGAAGTTATGGTCCTAATCTGTAGAATCCTATATTCGTGGATGCGGTGATGTTCTTGTGAGTTTCATGAATGAGAATATGTGATGAGACGTTGTTATAGCTTTTATCTTTGTGTTCCCGTATCAGCTAGAATCTAGCCAGCAGTTTGATTATCTATCTGTATGTTGTTAATTAGATTCACGTGGACATCGGATCAAATGTGGATTCAAAATATATTATTGAAAATAATTTATAGCGATAATATAACGTTGAAATATTAATTTAGTCCTATGCAATAATCTTAGAACAATCCAGCAGTGTTTATCTCAATTACGAAATCTAAGTTATAAAAGGAGAGTTTTAATTTGTTTATTTATTTAATACTATTTATTAATGTGGATTTTATTGAAAATAATTTATAGCGATAATATAACGTTGAAATATTAATTTAGTCCTATGCAATAATCTTAGAACAATCCAGCCAATCCAGCAG
>NC_029793.2:36304490-36306040 GCF_000816755.2 Arachis ipaensis | reverse complement strand
TTTATAACTAAAAAATATAAAAAAAATTTACGATAAAAGATATAAACTAATTTGATATTTATTAAAAATTAAATTAGTCCTACAAAACTACCAAATAAATCATTATTATTAATGGTAAAACTTTCCTCTGTCTTCTTATTATTATCCTACAAAATTGGTATATTATTTCTAACTAAATTTAAAAGTTAACTTATAAAAAGTCTTGTGAAACATTTATAATTTTTTTTTCAAAAAATAAAAATCCCGTCCCTTAGACATAAATTTCTTTATTTTTCTTTTCTTGATAATTAATTGATTACTTTAGAAGCTAAGTTTTAACAAATGATGGGAGTCGTGCGTTGAAAAGTAAATGGAAGGAGGTTGTCAATTCCTATTACCCTCTTAAGGTAGTGATTGATTCTTGAATGTCACTCTCTTGTGTCCGATGAGTCCAACGTCAATTTCTCAAAGAGCAATAATGGAAGAAAAAAAGACACGCGCGATCAAGAAGGAAACAAGAGAAAGGGAAAGCAGACAGATCTCAGAAAAACAAAAACGGCAAATAAATATAATTAATGAAGAAAGCGACACCAATTTTCTGGCATTCCCTAATCATGTTCTTAATGTAGCTTATGAATTATTATTGATGGGAAACGTTCGTTATTTACTTTTTAACCTGTTACCCTTTCTCTCTTTTTGACTTTGTATGATAGATGGATGGATAATGTTGTACCAGCTCAGAGGCACGACACGAAAATATAATAAACTGAAATAATTAAAAAAAAACAAATAAATCTCTAATTTTTAAATTTAAAAATACATAAATTTTTAACTAATTGAAGTTATATAAACATTATTAACTTTTTAAAAATAATATTTGTGGTGAATGTTATTGAATTGTCTGCCTCAACAAAAAGGAGAACACTCAAACTCTTGCGAGTTGTTCCTCTTTAACAAAAATTCATTTAGCCAAATAGTAAATTAATTTGTATTTTTTCACTGTTCATAAAAAGTTGAAAAGGGAATAAAACTGAAAACATAGACAATAAAACATATAAAAAATTAAATGTTTGTCCATTTTTATTTGTAACATCTTAATTTCATAAAAGGAAAAATTAATGTTAATGTATTAAGAGATATTAATTGTGAAAAATGAATAATTTATATCAAATTATTACCAAGGACCTAAATGAACAAAAAAAAAATACTATTTTTAATTGATCAATAAAAAATACTATTCTTTATAAAAAAATCTCTTCTACTCTGATCCACCTTTTCTCTTTTATAGATATGAGAAAAGTTAATCAATACTCAAAACCAAGTGTATATAAACAAGTCAGATTTAACAAGTGAAAAGGAAATTAACAATAGAACAACTAGTAATAGGAAATACTATCTCCAATAATTATTTAAAAAAAAATGATAAATAAAGGGTAAACTATCAAAATGGCGCTTGATTTTTTATCACGATGATAAAAATATTTTTTAGTTTTGTTAATGACAAAAATGTATTGGAAACATTTTAAAAGACGACAAAATTACTCAATCTTAAATATATATTTTTAAAAAAA
>NC_029793.2:36292517-36304273 GCF_000816755.2 Arachis ipaensis | reverse complement strand
ATCATTTATAAAAAATTAATATTTTTTATTATTTTTTTCAACATATAAAACAATTTTAGTGGTTTATTACCCTTAAGTAAAATAAGTGAAACAAGTTGGTTTATTAGTTGGGTAAACGGAGTGTTTTGTCGATTTTTAGCAAATCGATGGTGGTTCGATATCTAGTGGTTTGGGAGCGAAACCTACTCCTCTATACGAGTATCAGTTTTCTAAAAGTGTATCAAAGCGCCTTCGATTAGACGAATAATAGTATAAAAGTAAATTAAAAACTCGTAAAGCAATAAAAGAAATGAATAAGTAAGGTTTTCAAAATGATAATATACTGAAATCAGAAAAGGTTGCGTTGAAGTTAAAAGAAAACACTAAAATGCCTTTAATGGAATCAAAGAACTTCAACATAGAAATTTAAAGTACAGAAAAATAAATTGGATAATGAAAATAGGAAACGCTTGAAATAATAAAATTACTTGAAATGTGAAATTTACAGAAAAGTAAATTAAAAGATAAAGAAGATGGAAGGAACCCTATAGAAAAGTTAACTCGATTGCAGACTCAGGAATTCACTGGGATGTGAGTATGCTTGAATGTTTTTTCTGAGTAAAAGTTCCAACCCTTATTCACTAATACTTCTTAGTATTTATAGGCTAATCTTATATAGCTGACAATTAATTTACAATTAATTACAATTAAATACGAAATTTCAAATTTGAAGTGCAATCTCTCTTGGTAACTGTTTCTGCCGCATGATTGTAGATATTCCCCATAATTTTCTCGTGTAATAAAAGCCACTAACTCTCCCACTTCCATGACTATTCGATCAGCACATCGAAGACCATACTTAATCTTTCTAATCGAATCTCCTTACTAGATCAGGCCTACTCGATTAACAAACACAATCGAAATCCAAATCAGTGCCCATTACTTCCAACTTCAAGTTCATGCGTATATCTTTTCGAAAAACTATACTTGACTCATTCTGAATCGATCCACTCTTGTCGAAAATATTTTTCGATCAACAAATTGCTCCCTTGGATTAATGTGGTTGCCTTCGATCATATTATCGAAGGATAAAACACTTAATCCAAAAAGACGTCAGTTTTCAAATCAGTAATAATTGCCATTTAACTTCCCATTACTACTTGTTCCGAGGGTTACCTGAAACTGTAGGTCGATCTCGGACGAGATCTTCTGTACTGGTCGGAGCTGATGTATCCGACTTGTTGAACTTGGTGGTGGTGCTGATCCTTTGTCACCGGAGGGTGGTGGTACCTGCAAGGGACTCCGATACTTAAGTTAGCAAGGGTATTAAGTAGGTTTTTAGTAGAATCAGAGTATAAGTTATACCTGGGTGCTCCAGTGTATTTATAATAATGAGGAGTGACCTTTCTGGAGATAAGATAGTTATTTTATGTTATCTTATCTTTGAGTGAGGTCATCTTATCTTTAAGGGAACCGCCCTTATCTCTGTAGGCTTGGACTGCCTTTGGATTTGGGTCGTGTTCCTCTGTTTGGGCCCTATTTGGGCTTTTCCTGGTAACTTGGTCGAGCTCTTTGAGAAGAGGTCGGATAGTCTTGACCTGAAGAGGTCGGTCGACTTG
Organism: Arachis ipaensis; assembly: GCF_000816755.2. NCBI lineage: Eukaryota > Viridiplantae > Streptophyta > Magnoliopsida > Fabales > Fabaceae > Arachis > Arachis ipaensis. The sequence goes on along the minus strand of NC_029793.2, from coordinate 36,302,675 downwards.
TCGTTAAATATCCCGGGTCGGACAGCCTGACCCGGGATATGAACAGTGCCCCTGCTTGAGCGTCGTCTTCCTTTTGAGGTCGAGTCTCTAGTTTCAGGACTTCAACCCTTCTCTGTAGAAGCCGAGCTCGAGCATTATTGATTTCTTTTTGTAGAGATCCCTCTGAATGCAGAACGTCTTTTTCTTTTTCCTTTATCCTTTGAAAACGCGCGTCTCTTTGCTTTGGGAACGTGCGAGGGTTTAATAACCCATTAATTCTTTAATGCTCCGTTTCTTTTTCCTCCCACTTTCATTTTGAATTTACACCAAAAACTATTTTCCTATAACTTCCCTTTTTCTTTTCATTTTCTGTTTTGTTTGGCTTGCCTGGGACTTGCGTTTTTTCACGCTTTCTCTCTGCGACGCCTTTGGTAGTTTGCTGTGGCTTTGTTTGCTCGAAGGGTGATTCCGGATTTCGTTTCTTCGTCTTCACTTTCAGCATTTTCCTCCTTTTGCAGGTTGGTTCTTTCTTTCTATCTATTTCTTTTACTTCTTTCGTCGCTCTTACCTTGTGCTTACATTGTTCGATTCTTGGTAAAGTTTCAGTTTTACTTGAGTTTGCATTGGAAAGCTTGAACCTTTTCGTATTACCATGCTTGGTTGTCACTGTGATGTATGTTTTCTGGTTTTCTTTCGACCTTATGTATGCCCTTGGGTGGATTCCCTGATAGTTTTGACACTTTTAGGGCTTTGCATGTTGTTGCTGCTTTTCTGATCGTACTTTTGATGAACTACTATTTGCTTTTTATGAAAGATTGCTCCTTTGATGACTTTCACCATGTTGGTAATTTTCTTTTTTGATAAACTTGTAGAAGATAACGATTTTCTGGTGTCTTGCTTTTGATTCGTGTTGATACTTGTTTGGAAGGGGATTTATTTTGCTGAGAGTTTTGTTGGGGTGTAGCTTTGTAGGCTCTATCCTTGCCTCCAAAGGATGCCCCTGGACCTTGGTGTGTGTCTTGGGGTTTTTCTTTTACTGCTTGTATTGCTTTGAGTCATGTTTGTCCAAGATGTTTTGATTCCGCCCGAGCTGCTTTGGTTAGTAATCCATTTTCTTTTTCTTGCTGTAGGACTAGTTGGCCATGTCTTTCCGTAAAAATATTGTTGAAATGTCTTCCAAGGTTCCTGAGGGTGTGTCTGATTGGCTGGACTCCCTTGTTCTGATGTGTGTCTCAATAGTTAATTCCGAGTATCTGTAGTCATAGAGACCAGGAGAAAGATTATGAATTGGTAGCGCCAGACTCTGATGAAAGGGTTTGCTTTCCATCTTTGACCCAAGGGGAACGTCCCTTCTTCTATGCCTACGACTATTTTTTCAACCAGCTGAACATTACTTTTCCTTTTACTTCTTTTGAGACCGACTTGTTGTGGTCGTGTAATGTGGCCCCATCTCAGCTCCATCCGAACTCATGGGGCTTCATCAAGATCTTTCAGTTGCTTTGCCAAGAGTTGGATATCACACCTTCTCAAACTCTCTTTCTGTATCTTTTTGTTTTGACCAAGCCTGGGACTACCAAAAAGAAAGCTTCTTGGGTTTTTTTCAGGTCTGCCCAAGGGCACAAAGTATTTTCTATGTACGATGAGTCTTTTAGGAATTTTAAGAATTACTTCTTCAAGGTCCGAGCTGTTAAGGGAGCTCGACCAATTTTTTTAGAGTCAAATGGTGAACCTGCCTTCCCTTTATGTTGGCAACAGAAAGTTGTAGTATCTAGATATACGTGGAAAATGCTTGATGAGGTTGACCAGGCTTTCGTGACTTTGTTGGAGGGGATTTAGGGACAACCTCCTCATCTTGACATAAAGAGATTTTTAGGAGACCCTTCTCTTGTCCGAGCTGAGCTGGGTAGTGGTCGACTTCTTTTTGCTTTGGCTTACTTGTTTCTTGTTTTCTATTTCCTTCATCATTCCAAACTTTGTTTTGTTTGTATTTTTCAGAAATGGTTAAAAATAATGACTCAATGAGGGCCTTCAAGAAGGTGAGGAAGGCTACAGCTGCCCAGAACATCTCGGCCAAGGTGGCTGAAGAGGGATCCTCTCATGTTCCTCCGAAACAACCGATCTCGAGTTCTTTTGGGCCGAGGAATATGATTCCTACTCCACGAGTTCAGTTGATTGATCCTTCCCAGGCTTCAGCCACTACCTCCTCTCCTACTGCCATTCCTCCTCCAAAAAGACAAAGAATTGTTGAGCCCTTCAATTTGGATGCCCCCGACTTTGATGCTGTCGGGTTTGTTGATCAACAAATTGCTCCTTATGGTGTCATTCCTACTGACGATATTTCCCTCCTTCGTCACTTGGACTTCATTATCCGAAGTAGCCTTAAGATGGCATATATGGGGGTGGCTCTATACTGAACTGCCCAAGATCTTCCAATCCATGCAACGAAGGCCTTTATATGGAGGAGGCTAAATCAGAGTTCGATCGGATGAAGGGTCTGAAGAAGGAGCTTAAAGTGAAGGTGGCGAGGCTAGAAAAGAGTTGGAGGGTGAGAAGACTCGAGCTACTGCTGTTGTGGCTTCTGCCAAGTTGGCTGAGGATATGGCACTGAAACATAAGGAGAGCTATGTCACAACTTATGGGGAAATGATGGATCTCAGGGAGAGTTTGGAATCTATCCGAGCTAACTATGCCGAGCTCCAGGGTCATCTTGTAGGCAGTGTGACTGCTGCTTATGAGAATTTGAGGGATCAGGTTCGGGTTATTGCGCCCGAACTCGACCTCTCCCTTTTTAGCTTGGACAAAATGTAAAAGATGGTAAGATTGTCCCTGATGATGATGATGATGTCGACCCTCCTCCTGTACCGTCTGCCAAAGCTTCTGTTGTTCCGCCTTCCTTGATTCCAGCAGCTGAAGTCGATCAGCCCGAGTGTGATCCTGATGTCTAGATCTTAAATCGGGATGATGGGACAGTGGATGCGGTTCCTCTTCAAACTCGTCCTCTTTCACCCCGAGATGCTGCTACTGGGAAGTTTTTGGACCCTTTATAAGTATTTCTGATTTATTGTGTATAGCCCGGCCTGTGGGCTTTGAACTCTTTTATTTTGTAATTTGTGGTCTTGACTTCTGGATACTTTAGTTGCTTTTTTAGCAACCTTATTTTGAAAAAACAAAGGTAGTTTTTTCAAGCCTCTAGGGGTCGACCTCAGGTGGCCTCTTGGGTCTTGTTTATTATAGCAATTTTGTTTCTGCTTGTTGATTGCTTGCTTAATATTTTACAGGTATCTCCAGGGTGTTGGAATCTTGTTTTCCGACCTCTTTTGATTGCCTTCGTATTTTCATACTTGTAGCTTGATTCTTTTGAGGTCATGGCTTTCTGGGTCCAACTTGAAGTCCCTTATGGCGCATGCCTTTTGTCCGCCGACTTCTTCATCTCGGTCTTTTCGAAGTTATTTCTTAGTAATCTGTTTTATTTAGACCTTGGTCGGGTCTTTTTTAGGGATTTACTTTTATAACTTTGTGATTTTGTTGGGCTGACTTCATCATGTCGGTCCCTTAAGTTATTTTTAGTAATCCTCTTTATTTGGACCCTTGTCAGGTCTTGTTCATACCCTGGGTCGAGCTGTCCAAATCGAGATGTTCAGTAGCAAAGCGACCGACCTCTTTAGGTCAAGCGGACCGACTTCTTTACGAAGAACTCGTCCAAATCGATAGGAAAGCCCAAAGAAGGGTCCAACTCAAGGAATACGATACAGATCCAGAGGCAGCCCACGCCTATGGAGATAAGGGTGGTTCCATGGAAGATAAGCTGACCTCACCCAAAGATAAGATAAGATAAGATAACTAACTTATCTTACCTAAAAAGGTCACTCCACACCATTATAAATACACTGAAGCACCCAGGTATAACTCATACTCTGATTCGACATAAAAAACTGTTTAATACCCATACTAACTTAAGCATCGGAGTCTCTTGCAGGTACCCCGCACCCTTCGGTGACCAAGGATCAGCAGTGCAGTCAGTCCAACAAGTCGGACACGACAACTCCGGCCGCCACTCACCAGCCGGACACGTCGGCACCGACCCGTACAGAAGGTCTCAACCGAGATCGACCTCCAGTTTCAAGTAACCCTCGGAACATTGGCGCCGTTGCCGGGGAACCTGGAAGTCATCCCAACACCATGGCAGACGGTCATGACAACGACCACGATTCAGATCTGGAAAACAGAACACCGCACAAGAACGCGGACACTACGCTAAAGGATACTCCGGAATCCAACGGGGACAAAAACTCATCAAATCCGGGGGGTAATAGAAGCACTTCAAGACCGTTTAAAGCAACTTGAAAAAGAAACCCAACAACAACGAGAGGTCGGAAAGGATCTACAAAGAGAGGTACGGCGGCGTCGAGAATTGGAAGATAAACTACTGCAACTAGAAGCCGATCTCAAATCAAAAGCTCCTCGGACCACTCCTGAGGGAAATTCACGCAAAGAGCAAGATCCATTCACTAGGGAAATCATGAAAACCAAAATTCCAAAAGACTTCAAACTCCCGGATATGACTTTGTATGATGGCACCACAGATCCCAACCATCATCTCAGTAATTTCAGAAGCCGAATGTACCTCACCGACACCTCAGATGCCGTTCGCTACAAAGCTTTTCCAACAACTCTCATGAAGACAGCAATCAGATGGTTCGACAACCTACCTCCAAAGTCCATCTCAAACTTTGACGACCTGGCCAAAAAATTCCTAGCCAGATTCTCCATCCAGAAAGATAAGGCCAAGCACGCCCCCAGTTTACTGGGGATCAAGCAAGGAGATCAGGAGAGCCTCCGTAACTACATGGAAAGATTCAACAAAACATGCATGGACATACAAAGCTTGCCAACAGAGGCCGCCATCATGGAACTCATCAATGGCCTACGAGAAGGACCTTTTAGCCAATCTATATCAAAGAAGTACCCTGCCTCCTTAGACGAAGTACAGGAGCGAGCAGAAAAATACATCAACATGGAAGAAAATTCTCGATTGGGAGAAACCTCAAAATCCGGGGTCCCCTGCCGAGATAAAGACAAGGAATCAAAAAGGAAAGAAGATCGACAAGGGGAGAAAATCAAAAAATACCACAATTACACCCCTCTCAGGGCATCCCTAGTCGACGTATACAAAGAAGTCTGCCATACGGAGAAAATACCCCCAGCCCGGCCACTCAAAGGCAAAAGAGGAGGAGGAAACCGGAATGAATATTGTGAATATCATCGAGTGCGAGGGCACTCTACCAACGAGTGCTTCGATTTAAAGAACATCATAGAAAAATTGGTGAGAGAAGGAAAACTAGATCGGTTTCTGGCCACCCGAGATGATGACCAAAGAAAGAGACGAAGGGACGAAGATATCGGACGAACCGCGCGATCACCTCGTACACCGGAAAGACACGTCCACATGATACACGGCGGATTCGCAGAGGGAGGAATCTCCAAATCATCTCACAAAAGATATCTCAAAGAAGTATATCATGTCGAGGGAAAGGAGGAAGCACCCGACATCCCTGCAATCACATTCACTAAAGAGGACGCATCCGGTATCATCGCGGGACACGACGACCCCATGGTCATCACCATCATACTGGCAAACGCCAATTTCCACCGCACATTAATAGACCAAGGGAGCTCCGCCGACATCTTATTCAAAACTGCCTTCGACAAGCTCGGCCTAGAAGACAAGGAGCTTAGGGCATACCCGAACAGTCTGTTCGGGTTGGGAGATACCCCGGTACAACCACTGGGATACGTATCACTACATAATACCTTCGGAAAAGGGACCAATCCAGGACACTCAAAATAGACTACATTGTGGTCGACGTGAGTTCAGCCTACAATGCTCTAATAGGTCGGACAATACTAAATCAACTCGGCGCAATAGTCTCAACTCCACATCTATGCATGAAATTCCCAACTACAGAGGGGATAGCCACAATAAAAGCAGATCAAAAGATGGCACGCCGCTGTTATAACGAAAGTCTAAACCTCAGAGGCAGAGGAGAAGAGTTTCATACAATTGAGCTTGGCGGAGTTCAGAAACGAGAAGTACTCCGTCCGCAGCCAGAAGGTGAGATAGAGAAGGTTCAGATCGGAGACACCTCGGACAAAACGACTAATATCGGTACGATCCTGAGAGGAGACTCAAAAGAATTACTGGTGTAATTCTTACGAGATAATGTCGATCTCTTCGCATGGAAAGCCGCAGACATGCCAGGCATAGACTCCAAGCTAATGTGCCACAAGTTGGCGGTCTATCCAGGATCTCAGCCGGTACAGCAAAGATGAAGAAAACTTGGGCCAGAGCGATCCCAAGCTGTGGAAGAACAGGTACAAGCATTACTGGAGGCAGGATTCATAAGAGAAGTCAAGTACCCACTATGGCTAGCCAACGTCGTCTTGGTGAGAAAATCAAATGGGAAGTAGTGAATGTGCACCGATTACACCGATCTCAACAAAGCCTGCCCAAAGGATCCTTACCCACTCCCAAGTATCGACGCTCTGGTAGATGTTTCCTCTGGATATAGATACCTCTCGTTTATGGACGCATACTCGGGATACAACCAAATCCCCATGTATCCACCAGATCAAGAAAAGACCTCGTTTTTAACGCCGAAAGGGAATTATTGCTACATTGTGATTCCTTTTGGTCTCAAGAATGCGGGAGCCACTTATCAAAGGCTAATGAATAAAGTCTTCTCAGATCACATCGGAAAAATCATGGAAGTCTATGTGGATGACATGTTGATAAAGACACAAAGCAAAGAGACATTATTGTCTGACCTGGCTCAAGTGTTCGACACTATAAGGAAGCATGACATGCGACTCAATCCCGCAAAATGCACCTTTGTAGTAGAAGCGGGCAAATTCTTAGTTTTCATGCTCACACAAAGAGGAATTGAAGAAAATCCGGATAAATGTCAAGCCAAACTCAACATGAAGAGCCCAACCTGTGTCAAATAAGTACAGCAACTCAACGGGAGATTGGCCGCCCTATCCAGGTTCTTAGCAGGATCAGCGATAAGATCTCTCTCCTTCTATCCCCTTCTATACTACTTTAAGGAAGGGAAAGCAGTTCGAATGGACAACAGAATGTGAACAAGCCTTCCAAAACTTCAAGGAATTCTTAGGACGGCCACCTATCCTATCTCGGCCATGAAAAGGAGAAACACTCATATTATATCTCGCAGTAGGAAGCCGGGCAATAGCCTCAGCACTAGTCAGAGAAGACGAAAGTGGGCAACAACCTGTTTACTTCATTAGTAAAGCGCTACAGGGATCCGAGTTGAACTACCAGAAGATAGAAAAGTTTGCTTATACTCTCGTTCTAACATCTCGACGACTTCGCCCGTACTTCTAGGCTCACACCATTAAGGTTCGAACTAACCAGCCCATAAAAGGAATATTGCAGAAAACAGATTTAGCAGGTAGAATTTTACAATGGACAGTCGAGTTATCCGAGTTCGACCTCTAATATGAAGCTCGGACGGCCACCAAATCACAGTATCTGGCCACTTCATCGCAAAATTCACAGATGCCCTGAAAATCCCCACAGAATGGAATCTCTATATGGACGGTTCTTCAAATAAGATTGGAAGCGGCACAGGTGTGATAATAGAAAGCAACCAAGGAACCCAAGTTGAGCTCTCTCTCAAGTTCGGGTTCCCGGCCTCAAACAACCAGGCAGAATATAAAGCGTTATTAGCTTGTTTGAAGCTGGCTAAAGAGGTTGGAGCTCAAAAACTCAACATTTATAGTGATTCACAAGTAGTCACCTCACAGATAACAGGGAGCTACCAAGCCAAAGATCCCACCATGAAAAAGTATTTGGATAAAACCAAGGAACAGCTCGAACAACTCGGGGAATATAAGATCTGCCACATACCCCGCGAACAAAATGCCCGAGCTGACGTACTCTCGAAACTAGCCAGCACCAAACCAGGGGGCAACAATAGAAGCCTCATCCAGGAAATGCTACAGAACCCATCAATCTCGGAAGAAGAAAAAGTCCTAGCCATAACAAGTCAGGACCAAAGATGGATGACCCCATAATTAACTACCTCAAAGAAGAAACACTCCCCACAGAAGAAAAGGAGGCAAAGAGGTTAAAAAGGGAGGCACAGTACTACACTATCATAAACAACATCCTGTACAAAAGAGGGATATCAATACCATTACTAAAATGCGTGCCGACCTCTAACACAAGGGAAGTGCTAGAAGAAGTACACGGCGGCATTTGCGGCAATCATCTCGGAGCACGAGCTCTCGCCAAAAAAGTACTCCGAGCGGGATTTTATTGGCCAACTCTACAGAAAGAAGCTACAGAATTTGTAAAGACATGTCCACCATGTCAGAAACATGCCAACTTTCACATTGCCCCGCCAGAAGAGCTTATCAGCGTAACTTCGCCTTGGCCGTTTGTAAAATGGGGACTTGATCTTCTCGGACCTTTCCCCCAGGGATCAGGACAACTTAAATTCCTCATAGTAGGGGTAGAATATTTCACAAAGTGGATCGAGGCAGAGCCCCTAGCCAACGTCACTGCTCAAAGAAGCCGGAAATTCCTCTATAGAAACATTGTCACAAGGTTCGGGGTTCCACACTCCATCACCACAGACAATGGCACTCAATTCACGGATCCAGGCTTCAAAAAATTAGTAGCCGACTTGAACATAAAGCACCAGTACACCTCCGTGGAACATCCGCAAGCCAATGGACAGGCCGAAGCTGCCAACAAAGTCATATTGGCCGGGTTAAAATGGAGATTACAAGACGCAAAGGGAGCCTGGGCAGAAGAGCTTCCACAAGTTCTATGGGCGTATCGAACGATGCCACACTCCACCACAAAGGAATCCCCCTTCCGGTTAGCATACGGAATAGAAGCAATGATCCCAGTAGAGATTGAGGAAGGATCGCCTAGAGTGGTTCATTACAATGAGGAAGCAAACTCCCAACTTCAAAGGGAAGAGCTCGACCTACTACCTGAAATCCAAGAAAGATCTCGGATCAGGGAAGAAGCACTAAAACGTCGAATGGCTTCCAGATATAATCAAAGGGTAGTGCCGAGAAGTTTCGCGGAGAATGATCTCATCCTAATCCAAAATGATATTGGAACAACTCGACCAGGAGAAGGAAAGTTGGCAGCAAACTGGAAAGGACCCTACCGAGTTGTAGAAGTACTTGGGAAGGGCTACTACAGACTGTCCGAACTAGATGGACGAGAGCTTCCCAGATCATGGCACGCCTGCAACCTAAGAAGGTACTACAGCTAGAAAAGATAAAAGATCTCACTATTGGATGCACTCTTTTTCCTGAAAAGGTTTTTTAATGAGGCACCAAGTTGAGACTCAGACACTATCCGACTTAAAGGGATGAAAAATTCCCACATGTATATATTTGCACTTTCCTTTGAATAAAATATATTTTAGATATTCTACAAGTTTCCAAGACGCATTAATCTGAAGCATTCATCATCCGATTATAAAGCAACAGATCGGCATAAAGTGAAAAACAATTTCACTCCACGATCACGATAAAGACAATCGTCCGATAAAGGTGAAAACGCGATTCACCTAAAAGACGATCTAAAGATAGCAACCACCTTCTACAAATCGGCAAAGATGAACAGAGAATAATGTAAGAAGTTATCGAAAGTGATCCGGAAAAAGAACCTGACGAGGTCTTATAGATTGCTAAATAATAACTTAAAGACTGGCTGACGTTAAGAAGTCGGACCAAGTCAACCCAAGTTATAAGTAAACCCTAGAAAGAGGTCTGGCCAACCCTATTAAAGAGGATTACTTTAACTTAGAAGGCCCCGACATGACAAAGTCAGCCCAAAATGAAAAGTTATAAAAGTAGCCCCTGAAAGAGACCTGACAAAGGTCCAAAAAAGAGGACTACAAAAATAACTTAGAAAGAGGACGACGCAAAGAAGTCGACCTCCTACAAACAAGTTATAAAAGTAATCCCTGAAAGAGATCTGACAAAGATCCAAGAAAGAGGATTACAAAAATAACATAGAAGAGATCGACATAACGAAGTCGGTCTCTTACAACAGACAAGTTATAAAAGTAATCCCTGAAAGAGATCTGACAAAGATCCAAGAAAGAGGATTACAAAAATAACTTAGAAGAG
>NC_029793.2:36252651-36292472 GCF_000816755.2 Arachis ipaensis | reverse complement strand
AAAAGCCCACAAGCCGGGCCAACTACACAAATATCCAAAATAAATCAGCTAAAGATTAGAAGACTTTTTAGCAGCATCAGCCTGAGGAGAAGGAGGGCGAGCCTGGAGAGGAACAGCATCCACAGTACCATCGTCCCGGTTTAAGATCTGGCAGTCAGGATCAGAAGCGGGAGGGCCGACCTCGGCAGGAGGAATAGTAGGAGCTGACACCTTGGCAGAAGACACAGGGAAGGGTTCGACATCATCATCATTCTCGTCATCCGGGAAAATCTTACCATTCCTAACAACATTATCCAGGCTGAAGAGAGTAAGGTCGGCCTCGGGAGCAATAATTCAAACTTGCTCTTTCAGGTTCTCATAGGCAGCAGTTACGCTGCCAACAAGATGACCCTGGAGCTCAGAGTAATCAGCTCGGGCGTTCTCCAACTCCTCTTTCAGACGTATCCCCTCCCGATAGGATGTGACATAGCTGTCCTTATGTATCACCGCCGTGTCCTCGGCCAGCCTCACAGAGGCCGCCAGAGAAAGTGAACTCGCCTTCTCGTTCTCCAGATCCTTCTCCAACTTGGCTACCTTTACTTCAAGCTCCTCCTTCAGGCCCTTCATCCGATCAAACTCCTGTTTAGCCTCCTCCATAAAGGCTTTGGTGGCATGGAGAGGAAGATTTTGAGCAGTCCGGTATAGGGCAGCCCCCATATACGCCATTCTAACACTACTTCGAGTTATAAAGTCCAGATGACAAAGGAGCGACACATCGTCCATAGGAAGGGCACCGTAGGGACCAATTTGCTGATCCACAAATTCAATTGCATTAAAGTTAGGAGCATCAAGCTTGAAAGGCTCAGCTGTTTTTTGTTTCTTGTTGGGAGGAGCACCAGAACTAGAGACAGAAGTCGGTGGAAAATCAGCCAGACGAACCCGAGGAGTAGGGATCACCTTCCTCGGTCCAGGAGAACTCGGCACAGGCGGCTTCACTTGCACTTGGGAAGATCCCTCCCCGGCCGCCTTGGCCGAGATATTCTGAGCAGCAGTTGCCTTCTTTGCCCTTTTGAAGGCCTTCATGGAATCATTATTTTTTGACATCTTTGCAAATACAAAATCAACCACAGTAAAGGGTTACAATCACAAGATGAGGAAGCCAAACGAAGAAACAAGCATAGAAATAAGTCAGGCAAATACCCAAAATAGCTCGGACTAGGGATGGGTCATTCAAAAACCTTTTTGTATCAAGATGGGGTGGTTCTCCCCATAAATCCTCAAGAACAACAACAAAAGCACGCTCAACATCATCAAGCATCTCCCAGGTATAGCAAGACACTCTCACATCCTTCTGCCACTCTAGAGGAAAAGAAGGCTCATCATTTTCATCAAGAAAAAAGGGGCGGGCCCCCTCGACAGCACGAACTTTAAAGGAGTAATTCTTGAAATCCTTAAAGGACTCATCATACATAGCAAACACTTTATGGCCCTGGGCAGATCTGAAAGTAACCCAGGAAGCTTTCTTTTTCGAAGAGCCACCAGGCTTGGCAGAAACAAACAGATAAAGGAAGAGAGCCTGAGAAGGTGTTACACCTAACTCTTGGCAAAGTAGCTGAAAAATTTTGATAAAATCCCAGGAATTCGGGTGAAGCTGGGATGGGGCAATATTACACGACCACAACAGGTCAGTCTCAAAAGCAGTAAAAGGAAAAGTAATGTCCAGTTGACTGAAGAAACATTCATAGGCATAGAAGAAGGGACGCTCCCCCTCGATGGAGGTCGGAAAACAAACCCTCTCATCAGAATCAGGAGCAACAAGCTCATAATCCCTCTCCCAGGCACTGTTACCACAAATCCTATGACGCTTCCTAAGCTCTATGCAAAATTCAGTATCCACAACAAAAACACACATCAAGACAAGGGAGTCCAGCTAATCGGATATCCCCTCGGGAACTCTGGAAGACATCTCTACAATGTTATTGCGAGAAGACATGAGGCCAACTAATCCTACAATAAGAAAAAGAGATGGGATTACTAAAAATATCTCGGATGAGGGATAAAACAACTCGATCAAAACAATACAGGCGAACAAACAGAAAAGAAAAACCCCAAGACTCAAACCAAAGTCTCGAGGCATCCTTTGGAGGCAGTAACAAAGCAAGATTTTCAGAAAAAATCTATAGCTCGCACCCCAGCACCTCTCAAACAAGAAAAGAAGACTGCAAACAGATGGCATTTTTCATCAAAGCAAAACACAAAAAGTCATCAAAATCATTGCCTCACGGTCTACCAGCAAAAAAGCATGCATCCCAAAACATCAAGGCACGCCAAGTAGAAACCATCAAAGGCGCAACCATTTTCAGAATCAGACAAAAAGCAATCTTCAAACAAAGCAAGGAAAAGATGCAGATTTTCTGGGTATTGGTATCAGACAGAAACAACAGAACATGCAAAAGCCCTAAAAAGCATCAAGCAACAGGAAAGGCAAAAAGGATCATGCAGAAGATGAAGAAACTCCTAGAACACACATTTCAACAACAAATAGGCGCGACAAAAACAGAAAGATCCAATCTTTTTCTAAAGCAAAATCAAAACTTCATCACAAAGCCAAAGCAACGAAAGAAAAAGAAAATACGAATGGAACTCACCTGGAGAAGGAAGAAGCTTCAAAGGAAAAAAGGAGACATAAAAATGAAAGCTGCCCAGAAAATCGCCGAGCGACGCCGCAACGCAAGAAAAGCAGAAATGTGGGCGAAAGACAGAGAGCGAAAAGAAATTACGAAGAAGTTACAAAAAGAGCGAAGAAGAGAAATTGTTTCTGGGTTTTCAAAAATCAAAATAAAGAGCCAAAGAAAAACGGGGCAATTAATACTAATTAATGAAAGTATTAAACCCTCACACGTTCCCAAAAGCACTGATATACAAGCGCGCGCTTTTAGAGAAAAACGTTCTACATTCAAAAGCCGCTACAAAGGAATCGACGAAATGCTTGAGTTCGGCTTCATTAGAAAAGGACCGAAGTCAAGGACTCACCCAAAACAAAGAAGACCGAGCTCAAGCAGGGGCACTGTTCATACCCTGGGTTGAGCTGTCCAAACCGGGATGTTCAGTAGCAAAGCGACCGACCTCTTTAGGTCAAGCGGACCGACTTCTTTACGAAGAACTCGGCCAAATCGACAGGAAAGCCCAAAGAAGGGTCCAACTCAAGGAATACGACCCAGATCTAGAGGCAGCCCATGCCTATGGAGATAAGGGCGGTTCCATGGAAGATAAACTGACATCACCCAAAGATAAGATAAGATAAGATAACTAACTTATCTTACCTAAAAAGGTCACTCCACACCATTATAAATACACTGGAGCACCCAGGTATAACTTATACTCTAATTCTACATAAAAACCTGTTTAATACCCATGCTAACTTAAGCATCGGAGTCTCTTGCAGGTACCCCCACCCTTCGGTGACCAAGGATCAGCAGTGCAGTCAGTCCAACAAGTCGGACACGACAACTCCGGCCGCCACTCACCAGCCGGACACATCGGCACCGACCTGTACAGAAGATCTCAACCGAGATCGACCTCCAGTTTCAGGTAACCCTCGGAACAGGTCTCTTTTAGGGATTTACTTTTATAACTTTGTAATTTTGTTAGGCCGACTTCATCATGTCGGTCCTTTCTAAGTTATTTTTAGTAATCCTCTTTATTTGGACCCTTGTCGGGTCTCTTTTAGGGATTTACTTTTATAACTTTGTGATATTGTTGGGCCGACTTCATCATGTCGGTCCCTTCTAAGTTATTTTTAGTAATCCTCTTTTTTTAGGGCTGGTCAGGCCTCTTTCCAGGGATTTACTTTTTATAACTTTGGTTATTGTGGTCGACTGATCCGACTTCTTTACGTCGGCCTGTCTTTAAGTTATTTTTAGCAACCCATTTTATTAAGACCTCGTCAGGTCCTTTCTATGGATCACTTTTGATAACTCCTTGCATTATTCTATTTTTGTCGCCTTTTCATCTTTGCCGATTTTGTAGAAATTGGGTTTGATCACCGTTTGGTCGAACTTTTGATGAATTTGGTTTTCATCTTCGTTGGTCTTTATCGTGATCAAGCAGTGAATTTGATGTTCACTTTCTGCCGATCTGTAGCTTTATAATCAGGCGATGAATTTTTTTGCATTTCAGATTAATGCGTCTTGATAAGAGGATTTGGGGAAAAATCTAAAAACTTTCTTTAAAATAAAGAAAATGCAAATATATACATGTGGGCATTTGATCCCTCTAAGTCAGGTAGTTCATGGATCTTGGCTCGGTGCCTCGTTAAAAAACCTTTTTCAGGAAAAAGAGTGCACCTCGTTCTAAGATCTTTATTACCTCCTAACTGTAATACCTTCTTAAGTTGCAAGCGTACCATGACCTTGGAAGCTCTCGCCCTTCGAGTTCGGTCAGCCTGTAGTATCCCTTTTCGAGTATTTCTATGACTCGGTAGGGTCCTTTTCAGTTTGCTGCCAGCTTTCCTTCTCCAGGTCGACTTGTTCTGATATCATTTCGGATTAAGACGAGATCGTTCTCGGCAAAACCTCGCGGCACTACTTTTCGGTTGTATGTTGAGGCCATTCGACGTTTTAACGCCTCTTCCTTGATCCGAGCTCTTTCTCCAATTTCTGGAAGTAGGTCGAGTTCCTCCTTTTGAAGTAGGGAATTGGCCTCTTCATTGTAGTGGATTACTCTGGGTGATCTTTCTTCGACCTCTACTGGGATCATTGCCTCTATTCCGTAAGCTAATCGAAAAGATGATTCCTTTGTGGTGGAGTGTGGAGTTGTCCGATATGCCCATAGGGCTTGTGGGAGCTCTTCAGCCCAGGCTTCCTTTGCGTCTTGTAATCTCCGTTTTAACCTAGCCAATATGACTTTGTTGTCAGCTTCTGCTTGTCCATTAGCATGGGGGTGTTCTACGGATGTGAATTGGTGCTTTATTTTCAAGTTGGCTACCAATTTTCTGAAGCCTGCGTCTGTAAATTGAGTGCCATTGTCTGTGGTGATCGAATATGGAACCCCAAACCTTGTGATAATGTTTCTATATAGGAATTTTTGACTTCTTTGAGCAGTGGCGTTGGCTAGGGGTTCTGCCTCAATCCATTTTGTAAAATAGTCTACCCCGACAATGAGGAACTTGACCTGTCCTGATCCTTGAGGGAATGGCCCAAGGAGGTCAAGTCCCCATTTTGCAAATGGCCAAGGTGAGGTTACGCTGATGAGCTCCTCTGGTGGGGCGATGTGAAATTTAGCATGCTTCTGACATGGCGGACATGTCTTTACGAATTCTATTGCTTCTTTTTGTAAAGTTGGCCAATAGAATCCGGCCCGGAGTACCTTTTTTATGAGAGCTTGCGCTCCGAGATGGTTGCCACAGATGCCACTGTGTACTTCTTCTAAGACTTCCTTTGTGTTGGAAGTTGGCACGCATTTTAACAGTGATGTTGAAATCCCTCTCTTGTATAGAGTATTGTTTATGATGGTGTAGTATTGTGCTTCCCGTTTTAACCTCTTTGCCTTCTTCTTATCTGTAGGGAGTGTTTCTGTTTTGAGGTAATTAACTATGGAAGTCATCCATCCTTGATCCAGACCTGTTATGGCTAGGACCTTTTCTTCTTCCGAGATTGACGGATTCTGCAGCATCTCTTGCATGAGGCTTCTATTGTTGCCCCCTGGTTTGGTGCTGGCTAGTTTTGAGAGTGCATCAGCTCGAGCATTCTATTCCTGGGGTATGTGGTGGACCTCATATTCCCCGAGTTGTCTGAGCTGTTCCCTGGTTTTGTCCAAGTTCTTTTTTATGGTGGGATCCTTGGCTTGGTAGCTCCCTGTTATTTGTGAGGTGACTATTTGTGAGTCGCTAAAGATGATAAGCTTTTGAGCTCCAACCTCCTTATCCAGCTTCAAACCAGCTAGTAGTGCCTCATACTCGGCTTGGTAGTTTGAGGTAGGGAACCTGAATTTGAGGAAAAGTTCGATTTGGGCTCCCTGGTCGCTTTCTATTATCACGCCTGCACCACTTCCAGTTTTGTTTGAGGAACCGTCTACGTAGAGATTTCACTCTGTAGGGATTTCTGGGGTGCCCGTGAACTCGGCAATGGAGTAAGCCAAATACTGTGATTTGATGGCTGTCTGAGCTTCATATTGAAGGTCGAATTCGGACAACTCGACTGCCCATTGCAAAATTCTTCCTGCTAAATATGTTTTCTGCAGAATGCTCTATATGGGCTGGTTGGTCCGAGCCCTGATGATGTGGGCTTGGAAATATGGGTGAAGTCGTCGAGATGTTAGTACGAGAGCATAGGCGAATTTTTCTATTTTTTGATAGTTCAATTCGGACCCTTGTAATTCTTTGCTGATGAAGTATATAGGTTGTTGTCCACTGTCGTCATCTCGGACCAATGCTGAGGCTATTACCCGATTTCCTACTGCGAGGCACAATACAAGTGGTTCTCCTTCCCTTGGCCGAGTTAGAATAGGTGGTTGTCCCAGGAACCTTTTGAAATCCTGGAAGGCCTGCTCGCACTCTGTTGTCCATTCAAACCTCTTTTCCTTCCTTAGAGTGGCGTAGAAGGGGAGAGATCTTATTGCTAATCCGGCTAGAAATCTGGACAAGGCTGCCAATCTTCCATTGAGTTGTTGTACCTCTTTAACGCTGGTCAGACTCTTCATGTTGAGTATAGCCTTGCATTTATCCAGATTTACTTCAATTCTTCTTTGCGTGAGCATAAAACCCAAGAATTTGTCGGCTTTTACTGTGAAGGTGCATTTTGCAGGGTTAAGTCGCATGCCTTGCCTTCTTATAGTGTCGAATACTTGGGTGAGGTCGGACAGTAACGACTCTTCACTTTGTGTCTTTATTAACATGTCGTCCACGTAAACTTCCATGACTCTCCCGATGTGGTCTGCGAAGACCTTATTTATTACTCTTTGATAAGTGGCTCCTGCGTTTTTGAGTCCGAATGGCATGACGATATAGCAGTAGTTTGCTTTCGGGGTTAAAAATGAGGTTTTTTCTTGGTCAGGTGGGTACATCAGGATTTGATTGTATCCCGAATAGGCGTCCATAAACGAGAGGTATTTGTATCTGGAGGAGGCATCCACCAGAGCGTCGATACTTGGGAGTGGATAAGGATCTTTTGGGCAGGCTTTGTTGAGATCAGTGTTGTCGGTGCACATCCGCCACTTCCCGTTTGATTTTTTCACCAAGACGACATTAGCTAGCCATAGTGGGTACTTAACTTCTCTTATGAATCCTGCCTCCAGTAGAGCTTGTACTTGCTCTTCCACAGCTTGGGATCATTCTGGTCTGAGCTTTCTGCATATCTGCTGTACTGGCCGAGATCCTGGGTAAACTGCCAATTTGTGGCACATTAACTTAGGGTCTATGCCTGGCATGTCTGCGGCCTTCCATGCGAAGAGGTCGACATTATCTCGTAAGAACTATATGACTGACTCCTTTACGTCTCCTTTTAGGATTGTGCCGATATTGGTTGTTTTATTTGGGACATCTCTGATCTAAACTTTTTCTATTTCACCTTCGGGTTGTGGACGAAGTTTTTCCCGCCCTCGAACTCCCCCAAGTTCGATGGTGTGAAATTCTTCTCCTCTGCCTCTAAGGTTTAGACTTTCGTTGTAACAGCGGCGTGCCATCTTCTGGTCTGCTTTTATCGTAGCTATTCTTTCTGTGGTTGGGAACTTCATGCACAGATGTGGAGTCGAGACTACTGCACCGAGCTGATTTAATGTTGTCCGTCCTATTAGGGCATTGTAGTCTAAACTCACGTTGACCACGATATAGTCTATGTTGAGTGTCCTTGACCGGTTTCCTTTTCCAAAGGTTGTGTGTAGTGAGATGTATCCAAGTGGTTGGATGGGAGTGTCTCCCAGCCCGAATAGGCTGTTCGGATATGCTCTGAGTTCTTTTTCCTCCAGGCCGAGTTTGTCAAAGGCGGTTTTGAACAAGATGTCAGCCGAGCTTCCCTGGTCTACTAGTGTGCGGTGGAGATTGGCGTTGGCCAATATGATAGTGATGACCATGGGATCGTCATGTCTCGAGATGATGCCAGCTGCGTCCTCTTTAGTAAAAGTGATAGTGGGGATGTCGGGTGCTTCTTCTCCTCCCTCAACATAATATACTTCTTTAAGATGTCTTTTGCGAGATAATTTGGAGATTCCTCCTCCCGTAAATCCTCCGTGTATCATGTGGACATGTCTCTCCGGTGTACGAGGTGGTCGTTCAGTTCGTTCGTCATCTTTGTCCCTTCTTCTTTTTCTTGGTTCATCTGCTCTGCTGGCTAAGTACCGATCTAGTTTACCCTCTCTCACTAGTTTTTCTATGACATTTTTCAAGTCGAAGTATTCGTTGGTGAAATGTCCATAGATTCGATGGTATTCACAGTATTCAGTCCGATTTCCTCCTCCTTTCTTACTTTTGAGTGGGCGAGCTGGGGGTATCTTTTCAGTATGGCATACTTCTCGATAGACATCTACAAGAGACACCCGAAGAGGGGTGTAATTGTTGTATTTCTTGATCTTTTCTCCATGCTGATCTTCTTTTTTCTTGGACTCTTTGTCCTTGTCCCGGGAGGAGTAGGAGAATCCGGACTTTGAGGTCTCTCCTAGTCGAGAGTTTTCCTCCATGTTGATGTATTTCTCTGCTTGTTCTTGCACTTCATTCAGGGATGTGTGATGTTTTTTCGATATTGAGTGACTAAAAGGTCCCTCTCGTAAGCCATTGATGAGACCCATTATGGCTGCTTCTGTTGGCAGATTTTGTATGTCTAGACATGCTTTGTTGAATCTTTCCATGTAGCTGCGGAGACTTTCCCGATCTCCTTACTTGATCCCTAATAGGCTTGGGGCATGCTTAGTTTTGTCTTTCTGGATGGAGAATCTGGCTAGAAACTTTTTGGCCAAATCGTCAAAGCTTGAGATGGACCTAGGGAGCAGGTTATCGAACCATCTAATTGCTGTCTTTATCAAGGTAGTCGGGAAGGCTTTGCAGCGGACTGCATGTCGGGAGGTTTGAAGTCCTTTGGGATTTTGGTCTTCATGATCTCTTTGGTGAATGGGTCTTGGTCCTTACGTTAGCTATCTTCGTGGTTGGATCGAGTAGTTTTGGCCTTGAGATTGGCTTCGAGCTTTAGGAGCTTGTCTTCTAACTTGTGGCGTCGCCTAGCTTCCCTTCGTAGGTCTCTTTCGGCTTTCCGTTGATACTCGACCTCTTTTTCGAGTTGTTTCAGGCGATCTTAAAATGCCTCCATGGCTCCCGTGTTTGGTGAATTCTTGTCTTTGTTAGATTGATAAGTATCGTCTATTGTGACCTCTGTATTCTTATGTGGCGATCTGTTCTCTAAATCAGAATTGTGGTCGTTGTCAAGGTTGTCCACCATGATGATGGGATAACTTCTAGATTCCTCGGCAACGGTGCCAATGTTCCGAGGGTTACCTGAAACTATAGGTCGATCTCGAACGAGATCTTCTGTACTGGTCGAAGCTGATGTTTCCGACTTGTTGGACTTGGTGTTGGTGCTAATCCTTCGCCACCGGAGGGTGGTGGTACCTACAAGGGACTCCGATGCTTAAGTTAATGTTCATACCCTGGGTCAAGCTGTCCGACCCGGGATGTTTAGCGACAAGCTGACCGACCTCTTCAGGTCAGACTATCCGACCTCTTCTCAAAGAGCTCGGCCAATGTCCGACCTCTTCACAAAGAGCTCGGACAAAACGCCACAGAGGCCCAAGAAGGCCCAAACGAAGGAACACAGCCCAATCCAAAGGCAGCCCAAGCCTACAGAGAGAAGGGTGGTTCCCTTGAAGATAAGCTGACCTCACCCAAAGATAAGATAAGATAAGATAAAATAACTAACTTATCTTATCTAAAAAGGTCACTATCACACCATTATAAATACACTGGAGCACCCAGGTATAACTCATACTCTAATTCTACTAAAAACCTGCTTAATACCCTTGCTAACTTAAGCATCGGAGTCCCTTGCAGGTACCCCCCCACCCTCCGGTGGTGAAGGATCAGCAGTGCAGCCAAGTTCAACAAGTCGGACACGACAGCTTCGGCCGCCACCCACCAGCCGGGCACATCAGCACTGACTAGCACAGAAGATCTCGTCCGAGATCGACCTACATTTTCAGGTAACCCTCGGAACATTGGCGCTGTTGCCGGGGAACCTAGAAGTCATCCCATCACCATGGCGGATGACAATGACAATGATCACAACTTTGGTTTAGTGGACAGAACGCCAAACAAAGACACGGACGCCACCTCCAAAGACGCACCTCAAAACGGGAGAGGTAAACAACCCTCCAACACAAACACAGAAATCTTGGAAGCCATCAGAGAACAACAGGATCATCTTAAACAGCTCGAACAAGAAGCTGAACATCAACGGGAAGCCGAAAGAGACCTTCGAAGAGAAACAAGACGACGTCGAAAGCTAGAGGATAAGCTCTTAAAGCCCGAAGCCGATCTCAAAACCAAGACCGCTTGATCCAGTCATGAAGACAACCCCCACAAAGATCAGGACCCATTCACCAAAGAGATCATGAAAGCTAAAGTCCCAAAGGACTTCAAAGCTCCCGACATGACCCCGTACGATGGCACATCGAATCCAAGCCCTCATCTTAGCAATTTCAGAAACAGGATGTATCTCAAAGAGGCCTCAGATGCAATCCGTTATTCTCCATCCAGGAGGACAAAGCCAAACACGCACCGAGCCTATTAGGGATCAAGCAAAGAGATCGGACGAGTTGAAGGTCCACCTCACAACAAAAAGGTCGGACGAGTTGAAAGTCCACCTCACACCGAAGAGGTCGGACGAGTTGAAGGTCCACCTCACACCAAAGAGGTCAGACGAGCTGAAGGTCCACCTCACACTAAAGAGGTCGGACGAGTTGAAGGTCCACCTCACACTAAAGAGGTCGGACGAGCTGAAGGTCCACCTCATACTAAAGAGGTCGGACGAGCTGAAGGTCCACCTCATACTAAAGAGGTCGGACGAGTTGAAGGTCCACCTCACACCAAAGAGATCGGACGAGTTGAAGGTCCACCTCACACCGAAGAGGTCGGACGAGTGGAACATCCACCTCACACCAAAGAGGTCGGACAAGTTGAACGTCTACCTCACCCCCCTAAGAGACATGTTCATATGATAAATGGAGGATTCGCAGGAGGTTCGATCTCCAAATCATCTTGCAAAAGACACCTCAAAGAGGTATATTAAATAAGGGAGAAAGGTTTGAAAAGGACAACAGAATGCGAACAAGCCTTCCAAGATTTCAAAAATTCTTGGGGCAACCACCCATTCTCACCAGACCCCGGGAAAGTGAAGAACTCGTATTATACCTCGCAGTGGGAAGTCGGGCAATAGCCTCAGCACTAGTCAGAGAAGACGAAAGTGGGCAACAACCCGTCTACAGCAAAGCTCTACAAGGGGCCGAACTAAACTATCAAAAGATAGAAAAAGTTTGCCTACGCCCTCATACTCACCTCTCAACGACTCCACCCATACTTTCAAGCTCACACTATCAGAGTTCGAACCAACCAGCCCATAAAAGGCATCCTACAGAAAACAAACTTAGCTAGAAGAATCGGGACCCTGGACAAAACCAGAGAATAGCTCGGACAATTCGGGGGACCCTGGACAAAAACAAAAAATAGCTCGGACATTTCGGTGGATATGAGGTCCGACACATACCTCGGGAGCAGAATGCCCGAGCTGATGCACTTTCAAAACTAGCCAACACCAACAACTCGGGCAAATAAGAAAACAACTCGGACAATAACAGCAAAACATCAGGTGTCAGATATAGCAGTAAAAGGGAAACCCCAGGACTCACACAAAAGTCCAGGGACACCCTTTGGAGGCAACAACAGAGCAAAAACCTAAATACAAAGTCAAAGCTTTACATAAAAAAGCATGCCAACTTCCACATTGCCCCACCAGAGGAGCTCATCAGTGTAACATTACCTTGGCCGTTCGCAAAGAGGGGACTCGACCTCCTCGGACTATTTTCCAAAGGATCGGGATAAGTCAAGTTCTTCATTGTAGGGGTGGATTACTTCACAAAATGGATTGAGACAGAGCCCCTAGCTAATACCACTACTCAAAAAAGTCAGAAATTCTTGTATAGAAATATTGTTACAAGGTTTGGGGTTCCTTACTCCATCACCACAGACGATGGCACTCAATTCAAGGACACAGGTTTCAAGAAGTTGGTGGCTGACTTGAAAATAAAGCACCAATTCACA
Organism: Arachis ipaensis; assembly: GCF_000816755.2. Lineage (NCBI taxonomy): Eukaryota > Viridiplantae > Streptophyta > Magnoliopsida > Fabales > Fabaceae > Arachis > Arachis ipaensis. The sequence continues at coordinate 36,280,198 of NC_029793.2, read as the reverse complement.
TCTGTAGAACACCCACAAGCCAGTGGACAAGCAGAAGCTGCCAACAAAGTCATACTAGCTGGGTTAAAACGACACAAAGGGAGCTTAGGCTGAAGAGCTCCCACAAGTCCTATGGGCATATCGGACAACTCCACACTTCACCACGGGGGAATCATCCTTCTGATTGATTTACAGAATGGAGGCAATGATCCCAGTAGAGATCGAAAAAGGATCCCCCAGAATGATCCTCTACAATGAAGAAGTCAACTCCCAAATCTAAAGGAAAGAACTCAACCTACTTTCAGAAGTCCGAGAGAGAGCTCGGATCAAGGAAGAGGCGTTAAAACGTCGAATGGCCTCAAGATACAATCAGAAGGTAGTACAGCGAAGCTTTGCCAACAACGACCTCATCCTAATCCAAAATGATATCGAAACAACTCGACCTGGAGAAGGAAAGCTGGCAGCAAACTAGAAAGGACCCTACCAAATCATAGAAGTACTTGGAAAGGGCTACTATAGACTGTCCGAACTCGAAGGGCAAGAGCTACCAAGGTCATGGCATGCCTGCAATCTAAAAAGGGCGCCAGGCCGAGATTTAAAAATATTGTCTGACCTAGAAGGGTAAGCACTAACATGTACACACTCTTATCCTCATTTTATTGTTTAAAAGATTGAGAAGTGGTATAAAACGTTTCCTACCAAGACGCCCGATTACGGCAGGTCGGCAAGGTGAAAACCAAATTCACCGCCCGATCACGACAAAGTCGGCAAGGTGAAAACTAACTTCACCACCCGACCACGATGAAAACCGAATTCATCGTTTGATTTCGACAAAGGTCGACAAAGTGAAAACCAAATTCACTGCTCTACCAAGACGCATTAATATGAGCACAAAATTTCACTGTCTGATCACGACAAGGTCGGTGGGGTGAAAACCAAATTCGCCACCCGATCACGATAAAAGTCGGTAAAGATGAAAGCAGAATTCATCGCCCGATTTCGACAAGGTCGGCAAAAAAGTGAAAGCAAAATTCATCGCCCGATTATAAAGCTACAGATCACCAGAAAGTTAAACTCAAATTCACTGCACGATCACGATAAAGACCAATAGATATGAAAACCAAATTCATCTAAAGGTCGAAAAAACAAGGATTGAACCCAACTTCTACAAATCGGCAAAGATGAAAACAGAATAATGCAAGAAGTTATCGAAAGTGATCCGGAGAAAGGACCTGACGAGGTCTTGATAAGATGGATTGCTAAATAATAACTTAAAGACTGGCCGACGTTAAGAAGTCGGACCAGTCAACCAAAGTTATAAGTAAACCCTGGAAAGAGGTTTGGCCAACCCTATAAAAGAGGATTACTATAACTTAGAAGGGCACGACACGACGAAGTCGGCACAAAACATAAAAGTTATAAAAGTAATCCCTGAAAGAGACCTGAACAAGATCCAAGAAAGAGGATTACAAAAATAACTTAGAAGGGCCCGGCATGATGAAGTCGGTCCAAAACACAAAAGTTATAAAAGCAATCCTTGAAAGAGACCTGCACAAGGTCCAAGAAAGAGGATTACAAAAATAACTTAGAAAGGCCCGACATGACGAAGTCGGCCCAAAACATAAAGTTATAGAAGTAATCCCTGAAAGAGACCTGCACAAGGTCCAAGAAAGAGGATTACAAAAATAATTTAGAAGGGCCCGACATGACGAAGTCGGCCCAGAATGAAAAGTTATAAGTAATCCCCAAAAAGAGACCTGACAAGGTCCAAATAAAATGGATTACTAAAAAATAACTTAGAAGAGACCGACAAGAAGAAGTCGGACCAACGAAAGCTACAGCTTGGACCGACAAAAAGAAGTCGGACCAACGAAAGCTAAAGAAGGATCGGCAAAGAGAAGTCGAACCAACGAAAAACGTGCACTAAAAGGGACATAGCTCCGCCCAAAAAGCCACGACTTCACGACAAAGCTATCAAAATTGTTCAGACTAACTAAAAAGGTTCTACCAAGAACACTAAAAAGTTGTCGGACAAGTTAGCCCCAAAGGTCATCCCGCCTAAACAGAAGACGGACTAAAAAAGATCTAAAAGAGGTTGGACAGCAAAGTACCAACACTCTATAAACATCTTACAAAGGCCAAGGAAAGGTCAAAAGACCAAAGCCAGAAGTGCTTCACTGAAAAGTACGAAGTCTTGAAAAAAGACACTACTTAAAAAGCGAAAAGCACGGTCTCAAAGACGGAGCTAAAAAGTCATCCAAACAAACTATAAAAAGGTTCTCCACCGGAATACTACCTAAAAATTTGTTGGATTATGACTAAAAAGCCCGAGCAGTGAAGACAAACAAGTCGGAAGAAAGGCTGAAAAGCCCTCTCAACAAACTAAAAAGGGCAATACCAGACTCGCACAAGGAGAAACTACTCAAGATCGACCAAAGTCAAGATTCTTGAGCACGACTTCCCCAAAAGAGATCGAAGCTCTGAAAGCACGATCTCACGGAAAGGTCCGAACTCAAGCAGGGGCAAAGTCATACAGGTCGACGTCAGCTAAGAAGAGGCGCAAGTAGGATCTCAAAAAAGAACAAGCCAAAAGGTTGGAAAACAACGTAAAGCTCAAATGTGCTTAGCTAAAAGGGATACAACTCCGCTCAAATAAGGCACAATCTCAAAGAGGGCTACGAACGTCATCCGAGACTAAAAAGGTTCTATATAAAGAACACTAAAAAGTCATTGGACAAGTCACTAAAAGCCCGGATATCAAGCCGTAAGGATAAACTTCGCCAAAGCAGAGGGTTGTCAACACAAACTTAAAGCAAGGCGTGATCCAGAAGGCAAGGGTAGAAAACCCACACTACCACTCAAAAGAGGTTGGACTGTGAAGTACCAAACCTCTAGAAAATCTACAAAGATTGCAAAGCAATGAAGAAACAAGTCAGACAGATGCTTGAGTATGACTTCCAAAGAGATCGAAGCTCTGAAAAGCACGATCTCACGGAAAGATCGAACTCAAGCAGGGGCACTGTTCATACCCTGGGTCAAGCTGTCCGACCCGGGATGTTTAGCGACAAGCCGACCGACCTCTTCATGTCAGACTATCCGACCTCTTCTCAAAGAGCTCGGACAAAACGCCACAGAGGCCCAAGAAGGCAACGAAAGAACACAGCCCAATCCAAAGGCAGCCCAAGCCTACAGAGTGAAGGGCGGTTCCCTTGAAAATAAGCTGACCTCACCCAAAGATAAGATAAGATAAGATAAAATAACTAACTTATCTTATCTAAAAAGGTCATTATCACACCATTATAAATACACTGGAGCACCCAGGTATAACTCATACTCTGATTCTACTAAAAACCTGCTTAATACCCTTGCTAACTTAAGCATCGGAGTCCCTTACAGGTACCCCCCACCCTCCGGTGGTGAAGGATCAGCAGTGCAGCCAAGTTCAATAAGTCGGACACGACAGCTCCGGCCGCCACCCACCAGCCGGACACATCAGCACCGACCAGCACAGAAGATCTCGTCCGAGATCAACCTACAGTTTCAGATAACCCTCGGAACAGTTAGCAAGGGTATTAAGCAGGTTTTTAGTAGAATCAGAGTATGAGTTATACCTGGGTGCTCCAGTGTATTTATAATGATGAGGAGTGACCTTTCTGGAGATAAGATAGTTATCTTATCTTATCTTATCTTTGAGTGAGGTCATCTTATCTTCAAGGGAACTGCCCTTATCTCTGTAGGCTTGGACTGCCTTTGGATTTGGGTCGTGTTCCTCTGTTTGGGCCCTATTTGGGCTTTTCCTGGTAACTTAGCCGAGCTCTTTGAGAAGAGGTCGGATAGTCCTGACCTGAAAAGGTCGGTCGACTTGTCGTTAAACATCCTGGGTGGGACAGCTCGACCCGGGATATGAACACTACTGATCCACTCAACACGTCTCCCGAAACCTACGATTTCTCTTTCCACCACTTCACCTTCTTCGCAAAGTTACCCTTATTCGCATTCCTTCCACAGTAACGGCTACAGTGACACTTTAAATTTATCACTTTCTCCTTTGTTTAAATCCCTCGAACCTAATCATTCTTTGTTTAAATCCCCCTGAACCTTCTCTACATCAAGAGCCTCTTCACAAAAAATCTTCAACCTTCAATCTCCTTTCTTTTCTTTGATAATGGCTGGTTCCTCTTCTCATGCCACTACTCAGGATAAGCGTAAAGGTCATGTAATAGCACCGCCATCTCCACCAGCCCTTCGCATTCTTAACCAAGTCAATGATGAAATCATTGATGATTCCTATTTGCAGGTCAATGACACCAGAATCCTAATCTCCTTCACAATCGGTGCACATACTCATTGCTTTCTAGGGCCGATTGAAACCCTTGAAAGAGCAAACAAAAAACTTTCTTTCTTTCTAACTGCTGAAGGGGAAGATTTATTGATAAACCAAGCTTTTAAAATCTCTCACTTCATCAACTAAAAACCCTTCCGAAATAACCCAAAAATCAATCCTCGAGGGTTCGATTTCACAACATGGTACCAGCGCCTTGAACCCACAAAGGGTGCTATCTGGGGGCCCTATGAATACATGAACTACTAAGGTTGTCTCATTTTTCACTCACTACACATCCTTGGATGATTGGAGCAGTAACTTGTTTCTGGAATAGGACTACCAACAACTTCTACCTTCCTTGTGGAATGATCGGAATATCCCTCCTCGATGTAGCTGCCATCACGGGACTCCCAATAAATTCTCCCGACTGTACTCTTGACATGCAATCTCAGCATCAGTACAATGTGACTTTCAACACTTCTTACAGTGAATTCATTGCCCACAACATGGATGAAGATGGCACAGAAATCATAGACAGTGAACATGTAGCCTTCTTATTTTACTAGCTAAATGCAATTTTGTTCTGTTTCCGAAGTGTACAAATGTCAAAGCTCTTCCTTTCCCTGGCTGCTCTTCTACATGAAGGAAAAGTTCTCAACTTCGATAAGCTTCTTTTGGGGCACATTTTTGAAGATCTTGGTCTGTTTGTCTGTGACCTCTGAGATAACAAAATAATTAACACAGGAGGTCCACTTTGGTTCCTTCAATTATGGCTTAACGCCATTTTTGAAAATTTTATGACAAAACCTGAAGGTGGCAGCACTTATAAACAACACATCGAGGGTTTTCGTTTATCCAATTACAAACCCAATTTTCCAAACATCCAATCAGATGAAGACAGATTTTGGGCAGTTTTCTCCCTTTTTCATTCCTGCAAAGATTTCGATAACAATCAACTCAATTTTACTCCTTTTTTACGCCGCAATTGCGGCCCTGCTTGGCTTGATCGTTTGCTCTTCCCAAATTCTAATGAGGAAAATAAACTCGCAAATCAGACTTGGGCAACCCTACTGGCTGTTCAGGTAATACCAATTAGGTTACCACAATATAGGAAAGAAAGGTTTAAAATAACCTTGTACACTCCTCACTTAACTGCAAGACAATTGGGATTTTCTCAAGCTATCCCAACTCCACAACTTCGACATAGTGAACTATTCTGTCACATTATTTTAACATCTCAAGAAGATTTCAATACTTGTCTCTTAAAAAATCAAAAACAAAGAGACCGCTTCAACTTCTTGATCTATGAACGTAGTTCATTTATCAACAAATCTTGTTTCGAATGGTCGGCTGCCTATTATTCAAGGTACACCCATACCTTAGAAGACATTTAGCAAACTGCTATTCGAATAGTTGTCACTGAAAGTTCTCAAAAGAGAACTCACAAAAGGAAAGCTGACGCTACTCGACCACCACCACATAAGAGCAGAAGGACTCCTACCAGAACCTCTCGGAGGGTAACTCTTCTATTTACAACTTTTCTTTTACACTCGAAATGCTCTTTGAATATATATATTTTTCCAAATAAACCATATATGATTCTGAACTCTTATCAGTTAGTGCTGCCATCATCAAGCGAAAGCACTGATGAAAGTGAACTAAACAAAGACACTATCGATGTCTCCTCCCAATCGGAAGATGCAGCCAATTTTGACCCTAGCTCTCAACTAGTTCGAAGATACAGACTTCCTAAGGTAACACAATTATCTCTTCACACATTTTACTTAGTTTAAAATAAATCTTAAACTCATAATCATGTACCTTTTGCACTAGCCCATTAATGTTGCCTATTCAACTTCATCTACTGGAGCTCTTAATCAATCAATTCCACAGCAACAAATTGACCCAGAGCATTCCACATCACATGATTCGATTCAATTCACAGGGTCCCTACAATCAATTCCTGCCACTCATCCACCTTCCTTCTGTACAACACAGGTGATTGACCCAACAACAAATCCCTTGCAATATTCTCCAGAGGGAACACACATACTTGAGTCAATTTCACCAAACAATCAGGCTGCATTCTCTACAGAAAACCTAGTGATCCCAGATTCCGATTCTGCTTCTAAGGCTACTGACACCACCAATTCAGATTCCTCTCGATCCAAGGTTTTAGAAACTCCTCCCGAGTTACAACCTAGACCTTCACCCCAGGCTAATCTTCAAACTCCTCCCGGACCAAGGCCTGGAACAGCAAGTGCTTCTATCACCCCTACAAGTGCTTCCTTGGAAAACTTGATTTCTATCTTAAATAAAGTTATCCAAGAAAATAAAATTCCAGTGCCTATGCTAGCGATCTCAAAACCTGCTACACCAAGGCCTTTAATCGAATTAGACCCTGACGCTCGGGAACAACTTCGGTCACTCATCAAGCTCTTGGATCATCCACCTACTACATGGGTTAATGATCCAATTCTCCACAAACTCTTGGCTGATATGTTGAATTCTTCTTTTGAACTTCCAACTAACACACCACATTCTGCCTTAATTCAAGAATTCAAGTAACTTCTCAACGAAAGCGTCGAATCTCAATTTCAACTCCAAGAAATTGAAAATGAAGAAGCCACAGCCAAATCTAATATAGAAAACTGTCTAGCAACCGCTCAACCAATTCAAGCTTCTCGTGAGGAATTTGATCTAAGAATCTCCCATGCTATCTCTGTTCAAGCTTTTCATGATCAAGAAGAAGCAAGACTCGAAGCAGAATTAATTCAGATCCAAGAACAACTTGCCACCATACGACAAAGTCGAGCCACCATAGCCAAACCTCTAGCAATAGCCCAACAAGATCAACATCACCTTATTCAGGAACTTATCTCAATTGATACCAAGCGGGGAGAGTATGAGAAGTAACTTGAGAAAATCCAAGCTGATAAGTTCAAACAAATTGAAGTGTTCTCAATTCTGAAAAACAAAAGGGCAAAGCTACGCTCCGATTTGGCAAAACTGGTGGTACCTTAAATTCCTTTTTTATTTCTAATTTTATTTCTGTAATAGCTATCATTTTCTCTGAACTTTTTATATATGTTGAACTTCTATGTTTGCCAGCAATAGAAAGGTTTCAAGTATTTCCCATTAATCGAATTAATCACTTTTCCTGACTCGATATCTTTAATCTGGTAAGCATTTCCAGAATATGTCCTCATTACCTGAAATGGGCCTTCCCAAGTATGGGACCACTTACCAAGAAATCTCGATTTCTTTTCCATTGGCAAAATAAATTTCAAAACCAATTCACCTACATTAAAAAACTTTTCCTTAATTCGATGATTATAACTTCGAGTAATACTTTCTTTTTGTCGAATTATATTATCAAGTGCCAAAACCCGTTCTGAATCTAATTCATTCAACTCATCGAACATTGCATCCCAAAAATCTTCAATAGACAAATCATTCTGTCTTGATACTCTTAAAGTATTTAAATTAATTTCTAATGGTAGTATTGCATCATGACCATATACTAACTTGAATGGTAAAGTACCTGTCGAACCTCTTGGTGAATTCCGATAAGCCCATAACACTTGGCTCAAAGTTTCATGCCATGTTCGAGGCCTATTTCCAATATGCTTTTTAATCAAACTTATCAAAATTTTATTTGCTGCTTCTACCTGCCCATTAGCCTGTGCATAATAAGGAGTCGAAGTAATCATATTGATATTCCTTGAAGCCGCAAAACTTTTCACCCGCTGACCAGTAAACATTGTTCCTTGATCAGTACTTAACGTTTGAGGAATTCCAAATCGATGAATAATATGTTCCTCAATAAAATTTATTATCTCACTTTGACCTACTTCGATCAAGGGAATCGCCTCAACCCATTTTGTAAAATAATCAATCGCTACTAAGATAAACTTATGTTTCTTGGACGAAGGAGGATGAATTAATCCAATTAAATCCAAAGCCCAACCTTTAAATGGCCATGGATTTATTATCGAATGTAATTCAGATGTTGGAACTTGTTGAATCGAACCATGTTTTTGGCATTCCAGACATACCTTCGCATAATCAATACAATCTTTTATCATGGACGGCCAATATACATGATTTCGATATAATACCCATCTCATCTTTTTTCCTGCCTGATGGGCACCACATATTCCATTATAGACTTCACCAAAGGCAATGTTCTGATAATCTCAACTTAAGCATCTTAACAAACTCCTATCAATCCCTTTTTTATACAGTTCATCAGCCAATAAGACAATTTATGGCTCGTAATTTTATCTTTCTATCAACTGCAACATTGGGATCCTTTAAATAAAGAGCAATAGGCTTTCTCCAATCAGAATCCTCCCATTCATCCATACACAAAACCTCTCTTTCATTTGCTAGTACTAAAATTTGATGGATACCAGATAATTTTCTAAGAGTCTCTGGACCAACCCGATACCTCGAAGTAATTTGGGCTAACTCATTAGCAATTTTGTTATGAATTCTAGGGATATGTACCAAGGAAATCTTTCAAAAAGATGTTAATAATTCCCAAGCAGTTACTAAATATTTCTGTAACGTCTCATTATTACACTTAAATTCTTTCAAAAACTGCTTTAAGACTAACTGTGAATCCCCTAAAATTTGAACCTCTAAAGCCCCTTTACTGATTAAAATTTCAAGACCCAAAATTAGAGCCTCATATTAGGCCACATTATTCGAACAACGATACTTTAATTCAAACAAGAATTCTGATGGAATACCCTCTGGTGAGATAATGAGAATCCCAACTCCTGCACCATCTTTATGCTTGGATCCATTAAAATACAATTTCTAATAACTGCTTTCTACATCGATTATGTTTGCCCCCTGGTCATTCAGATCTTTCAAATTATCTACAAGAAAATCTGCAATGACCTGTCCTTTCACAGCCTTGGCTGGAACATACTGTAAATCAAATTCTGTCAATGCCAGCATCCACTTCCCCAAACGTCCCCTTAACATAGGGAAACTTAACATATACTTAATTAGGTCAGTTTGTGCTATAACTTTCACTGACTTAGCCACCATATAACACTTTAATTTCATACATGCATGATATAAAGACAAAAATAATTTCTCGATTGGGGAATACTGACGCGTGAGCATCTTTCCTATCTTTTCCTAGTGAATTTGCATTTAATTTGTTGAGTTTAATTAAGAATTAATTATCTTTTAGCCACTATTGATGCTACTTTGAGACTTGTGCAATTCTGTTTATTTTAGGTAGCATTTAGTTGGATTTGATGGAGCTTCCGCAGAAAAAGAGAAGAAGGCTATATAGGGCAGGAATAGCTTAGAGGATGGAGAGGAAGCTTGCACAAATGGAAGGAGCACAAGAATTAAAGGAGATGACCAGCGAGGGCAATACGTGCACGTGATTTGGAGATTTGCTTAGCGACGCGTGTGCGTACCTGACGCGTACGCGTGACTGACGCGTACGCGTGACATGCGCCACGTGCAGAAAACGCAGAAAACGCTGATTTTAATTTTGATTTAAACTTTATCTTTTTTTTAAAATAGGAAAAGATATTATTTTAGTTTTAGAAAATAGATCTTACATTAATTAGGATTAGATATAAAAGAGAAAAGAAACTTCTCTTCTGGGAATTTCAGGAGAATATTTCCACTTTTCATTCCACCTCAGCCTAATTTACAATTTACCAAAATCCTTATTTTCTCTCTGAACCATGAGCAACTAAACCTCCACTGTTAAGGTTAGGAGCTCTGTCTATTGTATGAATTGATACTATTATTTTTCTATTTTAATTCATGTACTGATTTATATTTCAAAGATTGTTTTCGTTCTTTATCTTATGAATTTGGATGGAACGGAAGTATGACCCATGTTCTAATTGAGTTCTTGTATAACTTGGAAAAGCTCTTTACTTGAACAATAGCTTGAAAACAATTTCTCCTAAATTTTAATTATCTGGACTTAACAGGATACGTGACATATAATCCTCTTATATTTGGGTAATTAGGATTTTTGTGGCATAACAACTAGAATTAAACTTCACCCCCTAATTGGAATTAATTGACCAAGAAATTGGCGGTTGATGAAAGTTAGAGGAGACTAGAAAGGTCTAAGGAATTAGGGTCTAGTCACATATAGTTTGCCATGAATTAAATCTTGCATGATTAAAATAGTTAGTAAGAAAAGTCAATCCGGAAAATAGATAACTCTGAAGCCTTAACTGTTTCTCAATATATTATTTACAACCTGTTTACTGCTTGCTTTCTGATTTACTGAATTTATTGTTTAATGTTATTGAACTCTCAACACTCTTTTTTATTTGTCTAACTAAGTAAATTAATCAACCATTGTTGTTTAGTCCATCAATCCTCGTGGGATCGACCCTCACTCACCTGAGGTATTACTTGGTACGATCCGGTGCACTTGCCGGTTAGTTTGTGGGTTATAAATTCCGCACCAAATACCTTGCTTCGATGTCAGTTAATACTTGACTAAGGTAATAAACTGCTCGCTCATGCCCATTTTCATCATCCTGGGCTAACATACATCCAATAGTATTTTCAGACGCTGCAATATATAATTTTAAAGGGTCAAATGGATGAACATTCGCCATAATCGGGGCTTTTGACAAATATGCCTTAATCGAATTGAACGCCGATTGATGTTCCGTGGTCCATTCAAATTTTGAACCATTTTTTTATTTTATTAAAGGCGCAAATACCCTAGTTCGATCTGAAAGATTCGAGATGAATCTCCGAAGATAATTCACTTTTCTCAAAAACGATTGCACTTCCTTCTTCAACTTGGGTGCAGACAATGCTAATATTGCATCTGCTTTATTTTTATCAATAGCTATCCCTTTTTTATGAACAACAAATCCCAAGAAATTTCCAGCCGATACTCCAAAAGCACATTTCAACGGATTCATTTTTAAACCTTTCTTCCTCATAGTAAGGAATGCCTTTCTTAAGTGGTCAATATGTTGACTCACGAAAATCAATTTGACCATTACGTCATCGATATATACATCCATAAACTTCCCAATGAATTCATGAAAAATGGCATTCATTGCACACTGATATGTTGCTCCAGCATTCTTTAAACCGAAAGGCATAACCACCCATTCATATGTACCTAATGCCCCAGGATAACGGAAAGCAGTTTTAGCCACGTCATCTTCCGCAATAAAAATCTGATATCCGGAATATCCATCCATGAAACTAAGAATTTCATTCCCCGCCGCAGAATCGATTAACATATCTGCGATAGGCAAAAAATATTCATCTTTTGAGTAGCATTATTCAAATCTCGAAAATCGATGCAGACTCTCAACTTCCTATTCTTCTTCATAACAGGGACAACGTTTGATACCCACTCCACATAACGTGCAGTTCGAATAAATTTCGCTTTGATTAAGCGTTCTATTTCTTCTTTAATTTCAATATTGATTTCAGGAGCAAAACGCCTTGGAGTCTATTTTACAGGTCAAGCATTGGGTTTCAATGCTAATCGATATTCTACCAATGAACGATCGAGACCAGGCATCTCATGATAATCCCAAGCAAAACAATCTTTAAATTCATATAAAAGATTAAAGAGTTCAGTTCAAAAAGGATCAACAAGATCTTTACAAATATATATAATTCAAACATCATCAAGAGTCCCTAGATTAATTTTCTCTAAGGGATCTTGAGATTCAAACCCTTTATAATAATTATCCTCTTTGATTGAATATTTTTCAAATCCCAAAGGTTCCAAATCATAGATGCAATCAAAAGTGAAATCAATAGAATCACCAGAAATAGAAAAAATCGGATCTTTGATTAAATCATCATCACTTTTATTTTCTACACAATGGGCCTCTGCTATTTGTTCCGAGGGTTACCTGAAACTGAAGGTGGATCTCGGATGAGATCTACTATGGTGGCCGGAGCTGTCGTGTCTGACTTGTTGGATATGGTGGTCGGAGCTGTCTTGTCTGACCTGATGGAACTGGTGGAGCTGGAGATACTGCTGATCCTTCGTCACCAGAGGGTGGTGGTACCTGCAAAAGACTCCGATGCTTAAGTTAGCACGTGCTTTTGGCAGGTTTTTAGTAGAATCAGAGTATGAGTTATACCTGGGTGCTCCAGTGTATTTATAGTAGTGTAGGCTGACCTTTCTAGATAAGATAAGTTAGTTATCTTATCTTTATCTTTAAGTGAGGTCATCTTATCTCAGGGGAACCACCCTTAACTTTCTAGGCTTTAACTGCCTTTAGATTGGGTTGTGTCCCTTCATTTGGGTCTGTTTGGGCCTCTCATGTCGATTTGGATGAACTCTTTTAAAGAAGAGGTCGGGGGTCCTAACTTGAAGAGGTCGGTTGCTTTATCTCCAATCAGTCCGGGTCGGATAGCTCGACCCAAGGTACGAACAGTGCCCCTACTTGAGCTCGACTTTTCCCTTAGAGTCATGTCCTTCAGACTTCGATCCTTTTGAGGAAGTCGAGCTCAAGCATTTCGCCTTGGGTCGATCTCTAGTATGACTCCTGGTAGGTTTATCTTTTAAAATGCGAAGCGTTTCCTTCCCTTATTTGTAGCGCGCATTTTTGTTTCCTTGGAAACGTGCGAGGGTTTAATGCTTATTAACTCCTCTTGCCATTTCCCTCTTTACCTTTTTTACCTTTCATTTTGAATTTCAAGAGTCTTGCTTTCAATTTCTTCTTCTTCTCCTTTCTCTTTACCCTTTGCTTTTCGTCGCTTCACTAAAGTGCTTCGTCCCCTCTGCTTCTCTTACGTTTCGTGGTTCTCTCTGTCTTTTTTAGCTCGAGAGTGTTCGATCGTTACCCTATTTTCCTTTTTCTTTACAGGTTGGTATTTCTTCCTCCATTTTTTCATTTTGATGACTTGTCTTGGTATTTAATGTCTGCGAAAACTTTGGCCAAATCTGCTTTGAAAAGCTTGATCCTTTTTGCTAAAGGTTGTATTTTTTTATTAATACTGTGATTTCCTTGACTTGGCCTTAATTCTTTGCTTGCTGTAGCGCTTTGTCTTCGCATTTTTGCGTCTCCGAGCCTTCTATTCTCCTTGCCTTGAAGCGACTGTTTAGTGTGGACTTGCGCCATTCTTCGTTATTACCTTCTCCTCTGTAGGTTAGTGTTTTCTTTCTTTTCTCTTTTTACTTTCGACAACTGTGCATGCTTTTGATGTAAGGCTTTGACTTTGTATTTGGGTTTTGCTTTGAAAAACTTTGATTCTTCTGCGAAAAGATTGCGTCTTTTTGTGTCTTGATCCACAGCTTGTGATTTTTCCTTGTTGCTCACTTTTTGAGAAGAATGTGTGCCTTCTGGTGATCTTGCTTAGGGTTTTCGTTGCTGTTCTTGTTTCTTTTCATCGTTGTCTGGCTTCTTTTTGTTCTGGCTTAACAATATTTTGATGATAAACTGTCAGTAGGAAAAGTTATAACTTTAGTATTTTTTGTTGGTGATGATTGGGGTATAGACTGTTGATTTCCTTTTTTCCTGGTTTCTGCCTTATTACTGCCTCTAAAGGGTGCCCCTGGACTTTATTATGAATCCTGGGGTTTCTCTTTTACTGCTTTGTCTGACTCTTGACGTTCGTATGTTATTGTTCGAATTATTTTCATATTTGTCTGAGTTGTTTGGTAGTAACCCATTTTTTCTTTTTCTTCCTGTAGGAATAGTTGACCTATGTCTTCTCGCAAAAATATTGTTGAGAGGTCTACTAAGATCCCGGATGGCATGTCTGACTGGCTGGACTCTATTGTGTTGATGTGTCTTACAGTTGCTGATTCTGAGTATTGTGTGTGACTTAGGAGGCACCATAAGATTTGTAGTGATAAGGATCAAGAGAAGAATTATGAGTTAGTGTCACCTGATCCTGAGGAGAGGGTTAGTTTTCCCTCTTTGATTCAAGGGGAACATCGCTTCTTCTCTGCTTATGACTATTTCTTTAGTCAGTTGAATATTACCATTCCTTTTACTCCTTTTGAGACCGAATTGTTGTGGTCCTGTAATGTAGCTCCTTCTCAGCTCCACCCGAACTCTTGGGGCTTTATAAAAATCTTTCAATTGTTGTGTCAGGAACTGGATATCCGACCTACCCAAACTCTTTTTCTTTATCTTTTTGTTTTGACAAAGCTTGGGGCAGCTAAGAAGAAAGCCTCCTGGGTTTCTTTCCGAGCCAGTCAAGGAAAAAAGGTTTTCTCTATATATGACGAGTCCTTTAGGGACTTTAAAAACTATTATTTCAAGGTCCGAGCTGTTGAGGGAGCTTAGCCCTTCTTTTTGGATGAAAATGATGAGCCTACCTTCCCTTTGTACTGGCAGAAGAACGTAATAATAGCTAGGTATTCCTGGGAGAGTCTGGATGAGGTCGAGCAGGCCTTTGTGAATGTGTTGGAGGAAATTTGGGGAGAGCCTCCCCATTTTGACACGAAGAAGTTTTTAGGAAATCCTTCCCTTCTTCGAACTGAATTGGGTAGTTGCCGACTTTATTCGTAGCTTTTCTTTGTTTGTTTGTTTGTTTGCCAATCTATCCCTTTCTTAATTGCAACTTGATTTTGCCTGTTTTCCTATTTCAGAAATGGTGAAGTCTGTAGATTCCATGAAGGCCTATCGTCGGGCTAAGAAGGCGACAGCTGCCTCCAACATCTCGGCCAAGACTGCGGAGAGAGAGTCTTCCCAGGTTCCTCCAAAGAAACCAACATCGAGTGCTTCTGGGCCGAGGAAGGTTATTCCAGCCCCTCAGGTCCGAATTATTCCTTCTGACCCTGTTCGACCATCTACTGGTGCTGCCTCTTCTCCTACTGCTGGCCCTCCTCCTAAAAAACAAAAAACTGTTGAACCTTATGACCTGGATGCCCCAGATTTTGATGTTGTGGGGTTTGTTGATAATCAGGTTGCCCCCTTTGGTTGAGTTCCAATGGATGATGTGTCCATCCTACATCACTTGAATTTTATTACCAATAATAGTATCCGGATGGCCCATATGGGAGCGCTTTGTTTCATACTGTCCAAGGTTCTCCAGTTCACGCGACTAAGGCTTTCCTGGAGGATGCTAAGTCAGAATTTGATAGAGTCAAGGGTTTGAAGGACGAGCTAGATGCCAGGGTGATTAATCTGGAGTTGGACTTGGAGAAGGAGAAGTTGTGGGTTGTTAGGGCTGAGGCAGCTGCAAATTTGGCAGAGGAGATGGTGAAAAAGCACAAGGAGAGTTATACCAGCACTTATGCCTAGGTGTTGGAGCTAAAGGGGAGGCTTGAAACTGCTCATATGGATTATGCCGACCTCCAGAGTCATCTGGTAGATAATGTGACGGGTGCTTATGAAAACTTGAGGGCCCAGGTCCGAGTTCTTGCTCCTAAAATTGACCTGGCTCTCTTTAGCTTAGATAATGTAGTGGAGGATGGCAGAATTGTGCCTGCTACAGACGATGAAGATGATGGGCCTCCTCCTGCTCCGCCAGCCAAGGCTTTTGCAGCCACAACTTCTTCAAATCCTTCTGCTGAGGTCGACCATTCTCAACCTGATCCGGATTGTGAAATTCTTAATTGTGAGGATGGGACCGTGGACGCCACCCCTATGAATATCATTCCTCCTCCTTCGGCCACTGACGCTACTACTGGGGAAACTTTGAACCCCTTATGACTTCATTATTTTATCTGTATAGCCTGATTTGTGGGCTTTTGAACTCTGTTTTTTGTATCTTTGTTTATGGTTTGGCTTTCTTTGACTTTTAGTTGCTTCTATGCAACTTATTAGGTAGAAAAACAAAATACTTTGAACTCTTGAGGCCCTCTGTCAGGTCAGCTTCTGAGTCTTTTAATGATGGCTGTGTTTCTTTTGATATGTTGATCGTTCTTTTGCAACCTTTGCGAATTTTTGTAGATCTTTATAGAGTGTTGGACTCTACTGTCCGACCTCTTTTTTATTAGATCTTTATTTTACCTGTATTCTGGTTGGGCGAGATGACCCTTGGGGCTATCTTGTTCGACAACCTTTTTAGTGTTTTGTTAGAACCCTTTTAGTTAGTCTTTGAACAATTTTAATAGCCTTGTCGTGGAGTTGTGGCTTTTTGGGCAGAGCTGTGTCCCTTTTAGTGCATGTTTTTCATTGGTCCGACTTCTCTTGTCGATCCTTCTTAAGTTATTTTTAGTAATCCATTTTTAGTCAGACTTCGTCAGGCCACTTTTTATGAATTACTTTTTATAACTTTTTTGCGTTGACCGTTTTATCCGACCTCTTTGTAAGTTATTTTTAGTAGTCCATTTTTAGTTAGACCTCGTCAGGACACTTTTTATGGATTACTTTTTATAACTTCTTGCATTGGTCGTTTTGTCTAACCTCTTTGTAAGTTATTTTTAGTAGTCCATTTTTAGTTAGACCTCGTCAGGCCACTTTTTATGGATTACTTTTTATAACTTCTTGCATTGATCTGTTTTAATCGCTTTCACTTTGCCGACCTTGTCGTGATCAAACGGTGAATTTGGTTTTCACGTTGTCGACCTTGTCGTGATCGGGCGGTGAATTTGATTTTCACCTTGCCGACCTTGTCGTGATCGGGCAGTGAATTTTTGCGCTCAGATTAATACGTCTTGGTAGGAAACTTTTTAGGGAATTTGAAAGACTTTATTCAAGTAGAAAATAGACATATAGACAAGAATATATACATATAAGTGCTTACCCTTCTAACTCGAGCAATTTTTGTAGATCTTGGTTTGGTGTCTCATTAAAAAACCTTTTCAGGAAAAAGAGTGCACCTTGACCTAAGATCTTTATTATTTTCTAACTATAGTACCTTCTTAGGTTACAGGCATGCCATGATCTTGGTAGCTCTCGTCGCTCGAGGTCAGACACCTTGTATAGCCTCTTCCCAGTACCTCTACAACTCAGTAAGGTCCTTTCCAATTAGCTGCTAGCTTCCCCTCTCCTGATTGGCCTGCTCCAATGTCATTTCGGATTAGGATAAGATCGTTGTAGGTGAAGCTTCGCTGGATTACCCTATGATTATACCTTGAAGTCATTCGACGCTTTAGCGCTTCCTCTCTAATCCGAGCTCCTTCTCGGACCTCGGGTAGTAGGTCGAGCTCTTCCCTTTGATTTTGAGAGTTGGTTTCTTCATTGTAGAGGATTATTCTGGGGGATCATTCCTCTATCTCCACTGGGATCATTGCCTCCATTCCGTAAGTAATTCGGAAAGGTGATTCTTCTGTGGTGGAGTGCGGAGTTGTCTAATATGCCCATAGGACTTGTGGGAGCTCTTCGACCCAAGCTCCCTTTGCGTCCTGTAGTCTCCGTTTTAACCCAGCTAGTATGACTTTGTTTGCAGCTTCTGCCTGTCTGTTAGCTTGTGGGTGTTCTACGGATGTGAATTGGTGTTTTATTTTCAAGTCAGCTACCAAGTTCCTGAAACCAGTATCAGTGAATTGAGTGCCATTATCTGTGGTGATGGAGTAAGGGACTCCAAATCTTGTAATAATATTCCTGTATAGGAATTTCTGACTTCTTTGAGCAGTGGCATTGGCTAGGGGCTCTGCCTCAATCCATTTTGTGAAATAGTCCACCTCTACAATTAGGAATTTAACTTGTCCCGATCCTTGGGGAAAGGGTCCGAGGAGGTATAGCCCCCATTTTGCGAATGGCTAGGGTGACGTTATACTGATGAGCTCTTCTAGTGGGACGATGTGGAAGTTAGCATGCTTCTGACATGGTGGGCATGTCTTGATGAACTCTGTTGCTTCTTTTTGTAAGGTTGGCCAGAAGAATCCAGCTCGTAGTACCTTTTTTTGGAAAGAGCTCGTGCCCCTAAGTGGTTACCACACATGCCACTGTGTACTTCTTCCAGGACTTCTCTTGTATTAGAGGTCGGTACGCATTTTAAGAGGGGTGTTGAGAACCCTCTCCTGTATAAGATGTCGCCCACCATAGTGTAGTACTGTGCTTCTCGTATTAAATGCTTTGCCTCATTCTTATCTGTGGGGAGTGCCTCTGTCTTGAGGTAGTTGATTATGGGAGTCATCTACCCTTGATCCTGACCAGATATGGTTAGGACCTTTTCTTCCTTCGTGATTGATGGGCTTTGCAATGTTTCCTGGATGAGGCTTCTATTGTTGCCCCCTGGTTTGGTGCTGGCTAGTTTTGAGAGTGCATCAACTCAAGCGTTCTGTTCCCGAGGTATATGTTGGATCTCATATTTCCCGAGTTGTGCGAGCTGTTCTCTGGTCTTGTCCAGATTTTTTTATGGTGGGATCCTTGGCCTGGTAATTCCCTTCTATCTGCGAAGTAACTATTTGTGAATCACTAAAGATTGTAAGCTTTTGAACCCCTAACTCCTTAGCCAGCCTCAAACCAGCCAGTAATGCCTCGTATTCGGCTTGATTATTTGAAGCAAGGAAGTCAAATTTTAATGAGATTTCGACTTGGGTTCCCTGATCACTTTCTATTATCACGCCTGCTTTGCTCCCAGTTTTGTTCAAAGAGCCGTCCACATAGAGATTCCATTTTGCGGGATTTCCAGGGGTATCTGTGTACTCGGCAATGAAGTCGACCAGATACTGTGACTTGATGGCCATCTGAGTTTCATATAGGAGGTCGAATTCAGACAACTCGACTGCCCATTGTAGGATTCTTCCAGCTAAGTCTGTTTTCTGTAGGATGCTTTTTATGGGCTGGTTGGTCCGTACCTTGATAGTGTGCGCTTGAAAGTATGGACGGAGTCGGCGAGAAGTGAGTATGAGTGTATAGGCAAACTTTTCTATCTTTTGATAGTTCAATTCGGCCCCTTGTAAAGCTTTGCTGATGAAGTAGATGGGTTGTTGCCCACTTTCGTCTTCTCTGACCAGTGCTGAGGCTATTGCCTGACTTCCCACTGCGAGGTATAATATGAGTGCTTCTCCCTCCCGTGGTCGGCTAAGAATGGATGGTTTCCCCAAGAATTTTTTGAAATCTTGGAAGACTTGCTCGCACTCTGTGGTCCATTCAAACCTCTTTCCTTTTCTTAATGTGGCGTAAAAGGGGAGAGATATGATGGCTGATTCGGCTAGAAACCTGGACAGAGCTGCAAGTCTTCCATTGAGCTGTTGTACTTCTTTAACGCAGGTTGGAATTTTCATGTTGAGTATGGCCTGACATTTATCTGGTTTTGCCTCAATCCCTCTCTGTGTGAGCATGAAGCCCAAGAATTTGCCAGCTTCTACCGCAAAGGTGCACTTTGTGGGATTAAGCATTCCACACTTTCTGATGGTGTCGAACACTTTGGCGAGGTCGGGCAACAACAATTCCTCACTTTGTGTTTTTACCAGCATATCGTCTACGCAAACCTCCATTAGTTTCCCAATGTGGTATGCAAAGATTTTGTTCATCAATCTTTGGTATGTAGCCCCTGCGTTCTTGAGTCCGAAGGGCATAACTATGTAGCAATAATTTGCTTTTGGGGTCAAGATTGATGTCTTCTCTTGGTCGGGTTGATACATTGGGATCTGGTTGTATCCTGAGTAAGCGTCCATGAAGGAGAGGTACTGATATCCTGATGAAGCATCAACTAGTGTGTCGATGTTTAGGAGTAGGTAGGGATCTTTTGGGCAAGCTTTGTTGAGGTCGGTGTAATCGGTGCACATCCGCCACTTCCCATTTGACGTTTTGACCGACACCACATTGGCTAGCCATCATGGGTATTTTACCTCCTTTATGAACCCTGCCTCCAACATGGCCTGTACCTGCTCCTCTACAGCTTGCGACCTTTTCGGGCCTAGCTTCCTACGCTTTTGCTGTATTGGCCGAGACCCTGGGTAGATGGCTAACTTGTGGCGCATTAGTCCGGGATCGATACCAGGCATGTCAGCGGCCTTCCATGCGAAGAGGTCGAAGTTGTCTCTTAGGAGCTTTATTAGTAGCTCCTTTAAGTCTTCTCTAAAATTTGCTTCTATATTTGTTGTTTTGCTTGGATCATCTCCAATTTGAACTTCTTGAGTCTCACCTTCTGGCCGAGGGCGGAGTTCTTTGCGAGCTCGGACTCCCCCGAGTTCTATAGTGTGAACTTCCTCCCTTTTTAGGTTGCCTTTAAGGTTCAGACTTTTATTATAACAGCGACGTACAGTTTTTTGTCTCCTTTTATTGTGGCGATCCCTTCTAGAGTTGGAAACTTCATGCATAGATGTGGAGTTGAAACCACTGTGGCGAGCTAGTTCAGTGTTGTCTGACCTATTAGAGCGTTGTAAGCTGAGCTCACGTCAACAACAATGTAGTCTATGTTAAGTGTCCTTAACCGGGTTCCCTTTCCAAAGGTTATGTGTATTGAGATATACCCGAGTGGTTGGATTGGAGTATCCCCTAATCCAAACAAGCTATTCGGATATGCTCTGAGCACTTTTTCTTGTAGGCCAAGTTTGTCGAAGGCGGATTTGAACAGGATATCCGCGGAGCTTCTTTGGTCTATTAGCGTTGGTCAGTATGATAGTAATGACCATGGGATCATCATGTCCTAGGATAATGCCCGTTGCATCTTCTTGTGTAAAGGTAATAGTGGGGAGGTCGGATGACCTCTCTCCTGCCCCTATATGATATACCTCTTTAAGGAGTCTTTTGCGAGATGCTTTAGATATCCCTCCTCCTGCGAATCCTCCATCTATCATATGAACATGTCTTTCAGGAGTGTGAGGTGGTCGCTCCGCTCGTCCGACCTCTTTGTCCCTTTTTCTTTTCCTTGGTTCTTTCGTTTTGTTGGCTAAGTACCGATCTAGTCGCCCTTCTCTTGCCAATTTCTCTATGACATCTTCTAGGTTGAAGCATTCATTAGTGGGTTGTCCGTAAATTCAATGGTACTCACATACTCAGTCCGACTTTTCCCTTCTTTTTTGCTTTTGATTGGGCGAGGTGGTGGGATCTTCTCAGTGTTGCATATTTCTCGAAAAACATCTACAAGAGACACCCGAAGAGGGGTGTAATTGTGGTATTTTCGAGGCTTCTCTTTGAGTTGATCTTCTTTTTTCTTGGACTCTTTATCCTTGTCCTAAGAGGGGTAGGAGAATTCAGGTTTTGAGGTTTCTCCTAATCGAGAATTCTCCTCCATGTTAATATACTTCTCTGCCTGTTCTTGTACCTCGTTCAGGGATGTTGGATGTTTTTTCGATATGGAGTGGCTAAAAGGTCCTTCTCTTAGGCCATTGATGAGACCCATGATGGCTGCTTCTATTGGTAGACTTTGTATGTCCAGGCATGCTTTGTTGAATCTTTCCATGTAGCTGCGAAGACTTTCCTGATCTCCTTGCTTGATTCCTAATAGGCTTGGGGCATATTTGGCTTTGTCCTTCTGGATAGAAAATCTGGCAAGAAATTTTTTGGCTAAGTCGTCTAAACTTGTGATGGATCTTGGAGGCAAACTGTCGAACCACTTAATTGCCGTCTTTGTCAAGGTGGTCAGGAAGGCTTTACATCGAACGGCATCCGAGGCGTCAGTGAGATACATTCTGCTTCTGAAATTGCTAAGATGATGGCTGGGATCCGAGGTACCGTCGTATGATGTCATGTCGGGAGCTTTAAAACCCTTTGAAACTTTAGCTTTCATGATCTCCTTGGTGAAGGGGTCTTGGTCCTTGTAGGAGCTGTTATCGTGACTGGACTGAATGGTTTTAGCTTTGAGATCAGCCTCGAGTTTCAGGAGCTTGTCCTCTAGCTCTCGTCGTCGCCTAGTTTCTCTCCGGAGGTTCTTCTCCGATTCTCGTTGATGCTCGGCCTCTTTTTGGAGAGTGTTTGTCTCCATTCGATTGAGATGTATCCTTCTGTGTGGTGTCCGCAATCTTATGCGGTGTCTTGTTTTCTAGATCGGAATCGTGGTCGTTGTCAAGGTTGTCTGCCATGCTGATGGGATGATTTTCAGGTTCCCCAGCAATGGCGCCAATGTTCAGAGGGTTACCTGAAACTGAAGGTCGATCTCGGATGAGATCTGCTGTGGTGGCCAAAGCTGTCGTGTCTGACTTGTTGGATCTAGTGGCCGGAGCTGTCGTGTCCGACCTGATGGAACTGGTGGAGCTGGAGATGCTGCTGATCCTTTGTCACCAGAGGGTGGTGGTACTTGCAAGAGACTCCGATGCTTAAGTTAGCACGTTCTTTTGGCAGGTTTTTAGTAGAATCAGAGTATGAGTTATACCTGGGTGCTCCAGTGTATTTATAGTAGTGTAGGCTGATCTTTCTAGATAAGATAAGTTAGTTATCTTATCTTTATCTTTAAGTGAGGTCATCTTATCTCAGGGGAACCGCCCTTATCTTTCTAGGCTTTAACTGCCTTTACATTGGGCTGTGTCCATTCATTTGGGCCTGTTTGGGCCTCTCATGTCGATTTGGCCGAACTCTTTTAAAGAAGAGGTCAGGGGTCCTGACCTGAAGAGGTCGGTTGCTTTATCTCCAATCAGTCCGGGTCGGATAGCTCGACCCAAGGTATGAACACTATTAAATCGGCAGTTCGGCTTGCATCATTAGTTTCATTACAAGAAATAAGTAAGTTATAACTAAATTCGACTGGGAACGTCGAATCGAACGCATTACAATTAACAAACTTACTAAACCTATCTGATTCAACTTCATCAAAAGAATCATCTTTATTTTCTAATAACTGCGAATTATTTAAATAATTTTGTAATGTTACCAGGTAGTTAGAAACTCCCTCAACCTGGTCCATGGAGCAGTCCCTTCCAAGTCTTCAAGAGAGGCAATCCCAACCAGTTGGTTCACAATCCACCTCTGGATAACGCAACTTCACTGTAAGGCCTTCCGAAGACAACTAGCACCCTTCACAATTATAAGGACTCAGTGATCGATCAACATCTAAGGGCCTTAACTTACGATTATAAACCTTGAAATCGACATGCATTTGTTCAACGTATAAATTCGAATCTGCCTTGACGGTTTCAGGTTTACCCTCATTAGTCCATAAAAGCACACTTTGATGCACTGTAGAAGGTACAGCTCCTACACCATGTATCCAATCTCATCCCAACAAATCATTATAACTTGCTCTCGAAGGAACCACCACAAAGACAGTATTACGCTCAGAGGAGCTAACTTTTACAATTAGAGTTACCAACCCCCTTGCTGGAGTCGAAGCCCCACTAAAATCTGTCACAGCAATGTTTGTAGGGACTAAATGATCAGGATGCTTTCCTACTTTAATTAACATCCTTTTTGGCAACAAACTGATTGCAGTGCCACCATCAATCAAAACCTTAATTCACCTTTATCTCACTTAAAGTAGTTGTTATATAAAGTGGGCAAAGGTGAGACATCTGCCTCTCAATAGGCCGTAAGAAGTAACCTGACTCATCCTCTATCCGAATGAAGGAAAAAGCTTCCTCATCCTCCAAATCATAATCTGCCTAAGGATCTCCTTCATACTCCCCCAAATATTCAGTGGGAATGATCGATATTGTCCCAACCATGTCATCATCGCCCTCATCGAAATATTCCTCATCCACATCAACATCTTTGTTTTTATCAATTCCAGAAGATTGGGCTACTGCCTTGCCCTTTTCCATCTTCGCAGGTGATGGAATTTCTTTAGGGTAAGTTTCTCCATCAGAAGGAAAAACGATTCTAGAATGCACAAAAGGCGTTGCCCCCTTGCTTAGTTCCTTGCCAGTCTTAATCAAAGGTTTCTTGTTCTGATTGAAACCTCTCATTCCTCCTCTTCCTCGTGGATAACTCCTGGCACGACCTCGATAGTAGGAATATTGATTCCGAGAGGGCGCTCGATGCCCCCACTGTGGATTACGTCCATTACAAATGATCACGTCTCTGGAACTCCTGCCAATTCCTAATCCACTGAACACCTATAGCCTGAGAACGGCTTAAAGGTGTAGATACATTCTCTTGAGGAGTCTTCGAACTAGAGCCCTTCATACGCCTGATTGGCTGCCTCTGGCGCGCCTGCTCTTTCCTATGAGCCAACTCATTCTTCATCCTTTCTTTTTCAAAGATTGCTGCTGCTTCAGCATCGAAAACAGCATTGCACTGCGGACACAGAGATACGTCCCGGTCTTTGATCTTTTGCTGAACAAAGAAGTCCAGCAAACCATCCCTTGTCCTAGGGTATACTGATCTGACCTGTGACTCGAAATCATCAAGAGCCATATCAAAATCGTAGGACATGCCTACCATGTTTACTCCAAAGCAAGGTTCAACATAACTGGCATCAACTTCGAAGGGATCTACATCAACATTCATCTCTTTCTTGCCATCATCGAATTTCAATTGCCCCTCCATTATTGCTTCTTGAATTAAGTCCCTGAAATGGACACAACTGTTAGTCGAATGACTTGTTGCTTGATGAAACTTACAGTAACGCTTTCCTTTTAAATCTTCCACAGAAAGCAAAATTCTACCCTCAGGTAAAATAAATTATTTATCTTTAAGCAACACATAAAAAATCTTATCAGATTTTGAAATATCAAAACTATATTTCTTTCCACTTCTTAGTTTTGATTCATTCGACTTTTCACTGCTTGGCAATTTCTTCAACAAAGAGCAAACATATGGAGGGCATTTCTTAAGTTCGGCCAAACCGACTTTTGTTTCGAAATCGAATTCCTCCTCTGAAGACTCCATTGTCACATAAGCAACCTTTTCTTTTCGCGTAAGAGGTTTACTCTTTGATCTCTGTTCACTCCTATATTTTTCTTTTTCTTTTTTCATGAGTTCAGTCTGCCGAACCTTCTCAGCCAAATGGGCTAAGTCAGGAATATGCACATTAAGCAATTTTCTGCTCATATAGAATCCTAACCCCATAGTTGCTATTTTCACTACCTCACTTTCGGGTAATGATACACAGCATCTACTCCTAGCATTTTTGAAACGTATTAAATAATCATCAATAGTTTCACCATCTTCACGTTTCAAAGCCACTAGATCAGTAACTGCTACATTCATTTCCCCCGATAAAATTGAGCGTGAAAAATAGTTTCTAACTGATTCCATGTTGTGATCGAATTTGGTCTGAGATTCGAGAACCAAGTAAATGCATTCTTCGTCAATGACGAATGAAAAAATTTTATTTTCAGATTTTCATCATTAACTAAATTTCCCATCTCAACCAAATAACGAGCAACATGTTCAGTAGTTGATTCTCCAACTTCACCAACAAATTTTGTAGTTATCTTCAGATTTTTCACCCCTCTTGGCACTTCAGCCATTTGGACCACTTGGGGAAAAGTGGACACAAAATGTGGTTGATTCATAAAACCAACATTCAGACCAACCCGATTTAAAACCTCTTCTAAAATTCTAGTGACTTGATAACGTTCGCCACCACGCAATCTGGCTAAAAAGTCATCAGCATTTTGACCTCGGGGAACCATGTGAGGATTCTCTCGATTTGGAATGTTGTTTTTATTTTGAAAAATATTTTTCATCCCTTCGTTATTTCCCTTGGCATTATGCCTTTCACCTTCATCATAATCAACAATTCGAACAATCCTCTCGACTTGTCTAGCAAGACGCTCGAATCTTGATTCATGATCAGCCATCATGGGATTTAGAATTGTAGTCATTTGCTGAGTCAATAAATTGACCAAGTCATGATGACTTTCCTCCACTTGTTGTCGATATGCCGCCATCGAGTTCACAGCATTCGAAGTAGAGCCCACATTAAAATCACGAGAATACTCGGAATGTTGTTGTGGGTTTTGAACATTATTCACCCCATTTACATTACCAAAGCGGACAGGCGGCACAAAATCACCCACCGGTGGGGTATAACCAGGAGGAAGACCATAAGGAGGCCAACCGGCGGTTAATGGAGGTTGAAATGGTGGCACAGGACCACGTGGACGAATATTACGTCCAAGATTCCCAGTTTGAATAGTCGTAACGACTATACTTTCAGTTTCAATTGCACTTTCCGATCGTGAAGATACGTCGGCTTGTTGCATGGACATTGGTATGCTATCACTGGTGGACGAACCACCATTCACATTTGATAATTCATCAGCCATGTGAATGATCTAACCACTTCGTAATCGCATACACTAAAAATTACTGGAAAGAATATTTATCTGACACACTTCGATTTAAAAATAGTCCCACCGGGAGTGCCAATTTGTTTTGTCGATTTTTAGCAAATCGATGGTGGTTCAATATCTAGTGGTTTGGGAGCGAAACCTACTCCTCTGTGCGAGTACCAGTTTTCTAAAAGTGCATCAAAGCGCCTTCGATTAGACGAATAATAGTATAAAAGTAAATTAAAAACTCGTAAAGCAATAAAAGAAATGAATAAGTAAGGTTTTCAAAATGATAATATACTGAAATAAGAAAAGGTTGAGTTGAAGTTAAAAGAAAACACTAAAATGTCTTTAATGGAATCAAAGAACTTTAACATAGAAATTTTAAGTACAGAAAGATAAATTGGATAATGAAAATAGGAAACGCTTGGAATAATAAAATTACTTGAAATGTGAAATTTACAGAAAAGTAAATTAAAAGATAAAGAAGATGGAAGAAACCCTACAGAAAAGTTAACTCGATTGCAGACTCAGGAATTCACTAGGATGTGAGTGTGCTTGAATATTTTTTCTGAGTAAAAGTTCCAACCCTTATTCACTAATACTTCTTAGTATTTATAGGCTAATCTTACATAACTAACAATTAATTTACAATTAATTATAATTAAATACGAAATTTCAAATTTGAAGTGCAATCTCTCTTGGTAACCGTTTCTGCCGCATGATTGTAGATATTCCCCATAATTTCCTCGTGTAATAAAAGTCACTAACTCTCCCACTTCCATGACTATTCGATCAGCACATAATCGAAATCCAAATCAGCGTCCATTACTTTCAACTTCAAGTTTATGCGTATATCTTCTCAACAAACCATACTTGACTCATTCCAAATCGATCCACTCTTGTCGAAAATATTTTTCGATAAACACGGAGAAAAGGAAAATATACTTATACTATTAAAGCCGTAATAAGACATTTTCTTTAAAAAAAATTGTATTGCAAAATTGTTTGATATAGAATTCCGTACAATATATGAGATATCTATATACATCAACTTTGAAAATAAAAAATATTAAACACTTAAAAGAAAAACTTATATTCGATAAACAAAGGAAAATATACTTATACTATTAAAGCCGTAATAAGACATTTTCTTTAAAAAAAATTGTATTGCAAAATTGTTTGATATAGAATTCCGTACAATATATGAGATATCTATATACATCAACTTTGAAAATTGAAAATAAAAA
>NC_029793.2:36248017-36250782 GCF_000816755.2 Arachis ipaensis | reverse complement strand
CTACCTTTGTTGATTTTTTATAAATAAAAAATTAATTTTATTTATTATAAATAAATTTATCAATATTTTAAATTAATAAAACAATAATTTACTCTTTTTACTTTTTTTGTTATTTACCAGAAATAAGAATGAGAGGATGAGAGTTAGTTTAGAGAGTGTGAGGGGACTATAAAGCAAAGCAGTGTTATCTTAGGTAAATAACACAAAAACAAAGGCCATTTTACTCGATTTCGGATAAAAGCCGTGGGCGTTTCGGAACAAACAAATTAGACGAAAGTGGCCCGTCACGTGATGTCCCCGTTCCGCGCACACACAAAGCAACGTCACGTGTCACCCCCTTCCTCTTTAGAATCCCCATATTTTCGGGGGCCCACGTGGTACTCTCTCCTCTCTCAAACCTTATCTCTAGCAGAATCCAGATCCACCATCCACGTCATATCTCCCACCATCCCTCGAACCAACGGCTCAGATCAAATCAGAATCTCATCACCCGCTAGATCTTTAACGCTTCGTATTTACTCCCCTCGTTAAATATCAAACCCCCCAGGCTGCGTTTTCAAATACTCCAGAAACCTGGTAACTGCTTCGTTAGTTACTCTCTCTCCCCTTCACTGGGTTCTAATCAACTACGCTAAGCCTCACACTATGGGCCTCCTAGACCACTTGTGGGACGACACCGTCGCCGGTCCTCCGCCGGACAACGGCCTCGGCAAGCTCCGAAAGCACCACACCTTCGCTTTCAGATCTGCCTCTGGCACCGGCAAGGGTACGCACACAACTGCACATAGATCATAATAATACTATTAACAACAATAATCTAATAGAAATCTGGAGTACTAACAAGCTATAACATGCTTGTTCAAAACAAGCTAAACAAGCATGTTATTAATTATCATGGACCATATAGCATAAACCTTTGCTCGATTTATGCTTTTGACCTTGAAACTTGCAGATCAAGATCTGAATTTTTCACGGTCATCGTCACAAAATTCACAATCACTTAGCCTGATTTTAATTTGCTTGACGTCACGATCCATTGAAGAAGAAATTTTGACGTATATATTATTATTGGAAATGAAAATGAAAATTTATGAGCTATATGGCACACCTAAAGCGTTATATTGACGTTTTATTTGGTTTTGGTTGATGATCAGAATCGGAGACGGGGAACGTGAGGTCGTACGGTGTAGAATCACCGGAGGATCCGGTGAAAGTGACACGTAGTATCATGATCGTGAAACCACCTGGCTACCAGAATCAGAGTGGATCCGCACCGGCTTCTCCCGCCGGTTCTACTCCTCCGGTGTCTCCGTTTTCCGGTAAGGTCGTTATCATATTTGTACTTTTTTATATTGTTGATTTATTTATTATTGGAATACCAAAATAGTTTAGACTTTAGGATAATTCGGTGGTCCGGTGTAACAATTATAAAAAATATTACGTGCAAAATCAGTGGTCTCTATTTACATCTAAATATATGTTTAATTTATTTTTAGTTTTTAACATGTTTAGTTAATTTGATGACATAATTGTAGATTTTAGTATTTTACTAACAAATATCTTAGTTAAAATTACTTATTAGATTCTTTTAAAATTTTATATATTTCCTACACAATAAATATAGTGCTAGTTAAATTCTTCGATGATATTATTAGTATGTTGTGGATTGTATTAATTCCCAAGGCCTTGATTTTCTTAAAACTTTGTTGATGAAGCCGAGTGTGTAACGGGTGTTCTAGAATTGTGTAACGTAAGGGCCACAGGGGTAATATTGTCCTTTTGCGAGGCGCGTCAATAATTTTGTTTATAAAATAAATGGATCGGGTGGTGGTGGTGATATATAAAAAGCTAAAGCTACTACTTACTTAGGAAGGGTGTTTTTGTCTCCTTTTAGCTATGCAGATGGGATATTGAAAAGGACGTACACCATGTGCTTATCTTATCCATGTATAAATGAATGTTAATATTTACATGACTACATATAATTAGCATATTCATTGAATAATTTCCTTTCCATGGACGCAACTTCAGATTTTGTTAGATGTAATTAATTAATATACCCATCTTTATTATATGCTGAAACAAAATTATATATTTCCTTTTTCTGCTAATTAACGTGTAATTTATTCTTAGATTATATATATAACGTGTATATGAATTTGCAGGAGGAAGTAGAGAGTCCTTTCGGTTTCGAAGAAGGTCGACCTCAGATGCGTACGAGAAGGCAGCGGGGCAAAACAGATCAAGCACTACTTCTCCTTTCGATGTGTGAGAAATGAAATGAGAGATCCTGGCCTCTTCGATCTTCCCTTGATGATGAGTGAACTGATGACTGAAGATATGTTTCTTTTTTTTTTTTCTCCTTCCTTTGGCCCTTTGCTCCATCCAGTTTTGTTTATAGTGGTCTTTTCCCCCTTTTGTATTATATTTTTTATTTTTTATATAATAATATATGTAGGTAGATAAATAATGTGGTTATACTACTTATTAGGAGTTTGAGATCCTGCGAGAGTTCATGCGAGGTACCTAGGTGTGTGGTTTAGCATCTAATAGGCTTAACTGTCTGTGCTGATGTTTTTTCTTAAGATGTAAATATGGAATTATAATGGTGTAGTAGTGGTGTATGATATTATATCATGCTATGTACATAGAGCTTTCCAAAGTTTATCTGTGGTTCCTCTCTGTTTACCCTTATAGTATGAAAATAAATAAATAAATAAATAAATTTTCTTAAATAAATAGAATTAATACTTAATTTAGTCCAT
>NC_029793.2:36242402-36247820 GCF_000816755.2 Arachis ipaensis | reverse complement strand
CAAATTAAACCGTAAATTTTATAATCCTAAGTCACAATAACTTTTGAGCGTGACATATTAATTTGGCATTAATTTGTGATTTAGATTCTTCACTTCATATGAACAAAGATTTATTAAAACTCCGCAAATTTAATTGTTATTCTAAAAATGGTAAAATTAAATTTAAGTTGTTATTATCGTTTTTATAAAATTGTTAGGGAGTTAATCAAATTTTTAAAAAATCTAATAAGTCTTAGTTACATAAAATTTAAATGAAGAGTTTAAATTTTAACAAGTTAACGTGTAAAATCAACATGTGTTTTACAGAAATTTAAATTTCATATCAAATTTTAAAAGTTAAATTAAATGTTAATTCTAAATAAATAATATTAGGTAATAATTTTTTTTCAAACGAAATTTTTAATCCAACGCTTTCTTTACAAAACTTATTTTTTTCTCATATTCTGTTTTTCTTTTTCTCTCTCTTTTTTGGGACTGATGTGTTGCTATATTTTTTTTGTTTTTTTGCGCTTTTTATTATTGTCTCTTCTTTCTTTTTTGTCCCTTTTTATTTATCTCTTTTAACACTTTTTTTTTTCTTTTTTTTTGTCTCTTTTTATTTATCTCTTTTAACACATTTTTTCCCCATATTATTTATATAAAATTTATGTTTTATCTCGTGGTCATTTCAAAAAAAAAAAAATTTGCATGTTTCTAAAAACAATTGTGCTGATTGTAAGAATTGTTTATTGGTTTTATAAAATTTATTGACTAAATTTAATTGAAATTTGATTATATAAATATTTATTAAGTTAGCGTTTTCCGTAAATGTTAAATAAAGTAGAAATAAATATGTAAAAACTAACTAATAATCAATGATTGAATATATAAAAAATAATTGAATTAATTTTTTTTATTGTCTTCAAATANATTAAATTTATATTTAAATTAAAAGTAAATATTTTATATATTGAACTATAAATTGAGAAGAGCCACAATATTCAATTACAAAAAAATTTATTAAGTTGAAATAAAGATAAAATTAAGTTTCTTCTGTTTTTAAATTTACATAAATACGTTACAACATGATAGAATACATTTTTTTCGATTTCGAAATATCAGAAGAGGGACCAGTACATCATAAAAAAGAACCATTACATCACAAAAGAAAAAGAATAACCATCATAGGATTATTAACAAACTAAATCTACGAAAAAGACTAAAAATTATAAAGAGAAACTAGAACCAGAAACAGGAGAAGAGGGAGAAAAGAACCTAAAAAGAAAAGAGAAAGAAAGGAATAAGTGAAAAAGAGAAATATTTTTCAGAATATGAAATAAGAACCCGAAAAAGCACAAGAAAACAAAGAAGAGGGGGTCAAAGAAGAGGAGAGAAAGTAGGTGTGGGAATAATAGACAAAGTAAAGACAAAAGAAATTCAGAAGGTGAAAGGAAAAGATGAAGGGTCGCTACTACCAAGGCTAAGGTGGCAACGACAGTCCTCACAAAGTGTCCCTATATTAGGGGTGGTAATAGTACCCAAACCCGCGGGTACCCGACCCGCCCATATACAATCAAGGTGGGTTTAAACCCGACCCAGAGTAGGAAAGGTTCAAATCGTAGAACTCGGAAAATTTTGAAAATTGCATCCATCACATACATACATACATTTAGGAAATAATTTTTGTGAAAAACAACAAAGATTTCCAAGAATTTTATTTTTAGGGCGTTCTATTGAATTGATTTGGAAAATCCTTTTTAAACTTGCTTGAATGAATTTTTTGTGGAACATAGAAGAGAGATAGAACAAACAACCTTGTGAGTTGTTGAGCCATATTGTGTGGTTGCATATTTTAACCACTATTTTGTTCTTGTGTGCTATGCTCCTTCTATGATTGTGATCTTGGTTTTACTTGATTCTTTATATCCAATAGTTGATGTTTGAATGCATTGAGCATGATTGAGGCCATCTTTGAATTTAAGCTTATTTAACCCATATGGCCATACCCTTTGCATCTACCATTGTTAACCACCTTTAATTTGAGCTTTATTTACCCCATTATTTTTAACATTACCATATCACAACCTTAAGCGAAAAACCATGAATTACCTTAATTTGCGTCCTTGATTAGTTTAGGTTGGAAAGTGTGTCGCATTTAAGTGTGGAGAATTTTCGGAGGAACTTTGGTAGAGAGGATAAAAGTATTTTGGGTATGCATTGAAAAAAATTTTGAAAATAGGTGCACATTCATGTGTCGATTTGCTTTAACCATATGCATTTGTCATAGAAAAAGAAAAAGAAATAGAAAAAAATGAAATGAAAAAAAAATATAATAATAATAAGATGGGGACAAGAGTGATCCCAAAGAAAAAAAAAATGAAACGAATAAGAAATACATATGTGGATTTAGATGAAAAAGATGCATGAATGTGTGTAAAAAAAGGAAGAATGGGAAGTTTGGTTACATATTTTTGTGATTTGGTTGTTATAAGTTGAGTTGGATACTTAAACTAATCAAGAATTCAATCTTTTTAGTTCACTTAGCCATAATTATCCTACCTTCACCCTAACCCCACAACCCTATGAAGTTCTCATGATAATTGCATTCATACATCACATGTTTGTTGATTGTTAGATAAAAAGCAAATCCTTGAAAGCATGATTAGAGGAGACTTGAGTGAATTGATCCTAAACACCGAGCGACGAGAGTGCATACACACCTAGTGAGGATTCGATTACTCAATTCTATGTTTCCACCTCTCTTATCATGTATTCCTGCAAGTTGCTTCATTTTGATGAGTTAAATCAATTCTTTAGATTTTGATTGCATTGAATTAATTCTTTGCTTAGCCCTATATGTTCATACACTTGCTTGAAAATTTGTTGGTTTGTTTTCACCAAATCAATAGGAAACTATAGTATAGATAGATATATATAATATATAGTATACATGCATGCATATAGATAGTTGCATTCAATAAGTTGGTTACCCTTTGATCATTCTCCTTGTTTGTGTTTAGCATGAAGACATGCTATTGTTTAAGTGTGGTGGAATTGATGAGTCCATATTTGACGATAATTTTTTGCTTGAATTGGACGAATTTCATCTTATAAACTCACATTTAATCACCAAAATAGCATACTTTTGTGTTTTATCGCTAAATTGGACTTAAATGTGAAAACATGTATTTTTGTGCTTAAATTGAGCAATTTGATTTTACTTTTATTCCATTCGATACCATGATATTTTGTTAAGTGATTTCACGTCAATTAGGCATGAATGGCCAGGAAAAAGTGGGAGGAAGCATGTAAAAAGGGAGAACACATGAAGAAAATAAAGGAGAAGCACATACTGAAGTGTGCGTACGCACAACCATCTGTACGTGCGCACAAGTACAGAAATAAGAGGTGTGCGTACGCATAACCTCCTGTGCGTACGCACAGGTACCAACGCGCGACTTCATTAATGAGACACGTGACTTGCGATTTTGGGGACCTCTTGGCCTAATTTTGAGGTGCTGAAACTAATTTTGAAGCCTATATGAAGGGGACAACATCACATATCAAAGCATTAGGTTGAATTAGGTTAGATTAGTTTTAGGACACTTTTCTTTTAGGTAGAAAATACATTAGGAGTAGGAGTAGTGTAGATAGAAAATTCTCACGTAGGGTTTACTAAAATCTCATTGTAGCATTTTATAATTTTGCTTTTGATCTTGGATTTTACTCATCTTTATTGTAAGTACTCTTTAATTTCCTCTTTGATTTCACTACTCTTGCTACTTTGTCTTATGGTTCAAGTATTTTGTTAATATATGCAATTTTGATTTCTTGAATCTTTTGCTTATGAATTTGATGCTTTATGATTTCTATATGCTTGATTGAATGTTTATTGTTGCTTTTGTAAATAGTTTAGTTATACTTTTTATTTTTCTTTGCAATTTCCTATGTTTTGGTTTTATGCCCACCAAGTGTTTGTGAAAATGCCACTTACTAATTTTGAGTAGCTTTTCACACCTTGGCTTGGGAAATAAGTTCCTAGGATACTAGAGTCATAATGTCCGACATTTAGTGGTAATTCTTGGGTAGTTAGTTGACTCTTATTTCCATTAACGCTAGCTTTTTACTAAGAAATCAGTAAGTTAGCTAGGACTTATGGATTAAGGTCAATTATGCTTGCTTGACTTATACTCCTCGATGTTAGGGGTTGACGAAGCGAGATTGACTCATCATAGTTGCCATAGTTGTGGTTATGACGAGGATATGATTCCTTAATTCTCATTCCCAAGTCAAGGCTCTTTTATGCATTTATAGCATTTTCACTAGTTTTGACCTTATTTTCCTTTTTATTGCATTAATTCTCTTTTTGGTCATTTCTTAGTTCTTTTATTTCTTAGCTCCTTTAATTTTTTGTTCCTATTCTTCAAAAAATCCATTTTTTCTTCACAACCAAGAGTGTGACATCTTAATTGCATTATCCGAAGGAGACGACCCGAGATTTAATTACTCTCGGTTATTTGTATTTGAAAATTAAACTTTGATGGTGGGAATTAGTTGTTGATTTGGGCTATACTTGCAATGAAGAGATTTTATTTTGTTAAATTCTAGACCAACACTAACTCTCCGCATAAAGTAATAGTGATATATTACTTAATATTCATTTGTGTTAATTTTTTACAAAATACTAATTAATTTATTAATTGCTATCTCTTTTGATTTCTAAATTTGAATCTTAACCTTCAAACCTTTAATGATGATGAAGATGTGAAAAGTGATCAAGAATAAGGATTGAATGCTCTTTTATATTTTAGTGATGCAATTTTTTTATTATGGTGTTAAATTTGTAGTGATCAAATATTAACTTTCATTTTTTAAATTTTAAATTATTTAACATTGTATGAATTTTATGTTTGTATTTTAATTTAGTTATAAATTTTAAAATTTTATCTTAATTTATATATAAATGTGTAAAAATTAAAATGTTATTTAATTTTTATAAGGGCGGGTAGGGGCGTGGATAGAGTACTCGTGGGACAAGTTAGAGTAAAGCAACCTACTACCCATATGTAGGGGTGAAGCGAGTAGTAATAGAGCGCAAAAAGAACGAAACAAAATCGAGTAGGATAAAAATCTGTCTCTACCCGCCCTACTGTCAACTCTACCCTATATGCTTTGCTATTTAAAAAAGAGAAAGAGAGAGGGGCGCTAAGTTAACATCTAAGACATAAAAATTATCATAATAACATATATGGTTCTACACGAAGAAAATAATATACTTATTTAAATTTGATTTAAATGTTAGGTTAGCCTTCATTTCTATACAATATATGTATACATGTATGATTTTACTAATATTTTTTTCTAATATCTTTAGCTCTTATTATTTTTTTTGTTTTATAATATAATTTTAATATTTAATTTTTAAATAAAGTTTTAATT
>NC_029793.2:36236921-36242359 GCF_000816755.2 Arachis ipaensis | reverse complement strand
TTTTATATTTATTTTTTAATTAAAATTTAATTTTTTACATTATCGTCATCATTTCCTTCGCTTACCCCAAAAGCATTGTTTGCTTGGACATTCTTCTTATGGTAACATGAAAGTATCTATGGAGTTAAACCCTATATCATGCAATACCATTCTTTTCACTACCATCATTTATTTTTCACGATAGCCTCCTCTTCTCACACCCTGTACATTCCTTCGCACTTTTTTATAATGTGGAACTTTACATCCACCTTTCACCAACTTAATTCCCTTTCAAAGATCAAACAACTCCACTATCATTTCATCAATGACTTGTAGTATGATACCTTTTCATAACACCTACCTAAAACAAAGCTTTCTACAATCTAGGGCTTAGTTTAGTAAAATTTTTACTTTTCAAAAGTAGCTTATAAAAATTAATTTTTAAAAAATAATTTTTTAAAAGTTGTAACATTTATATTTGATAAATTAAATTAAAAATTGCTTTTAATAATCACAAGCAATAACAATTGTATTTGATAAAATAGCTTTTAAAATTTAAAAATACTATAATAGACATAAATACAAGCATTAAATTTAAAAATTAGTTAACATATGAGGTTATATTAGACTTTTAAATTTTGAAAAGTATAAGCCAATTTTAAAAAATTCTATCTTAGGTGCTTTTAAAAGTACTCCGATTTTTTAAAAGCTGCAAGTACAAGCACATGATCTTTTTTATTTACCAAACACAAAATGAGGAGTTTGAACTTTTAAAAAGCACAAATACCTCTTCGAAAAGCTTTACCAAAGCAAGGCTAGATGTGATCGAATAATAGAAGCAAATCACATGTCACTACCAGAAACACGGTAGTTTACCACGGGAAAATACTCACGAACAAGAAGCAGTGACAATTTTTCATGATCGTCGTAATCACTTGCAACGTTTTGCTTTTCCGTGGTTAAATTGTGCGAAAGTTTCCCACGTTCTTGTTTGTCTGTGGCCAATTTGAATTGGACTCTCTCAATTACCACAGACCCAATGCTCACCGTGGCGAAATCAAACGATGTCTACTTTTAAATTACGCGCTTCTAGTGTTTCCTTCCATCCCTTTCAAAAATTTTATAGGCAGTTCCTATTTTTTCCAAATTTAAACTTTAATAATAAATTTCAATTTGTAAGGGTGCAGACTTATCTAGTTTGTTCGATGTTTTTTCTCTCTCCTTTCCAGCTATTTTCAATTGATAAGATATGCATTAATTGGAATAATATAAAAAGAGTACATACTTATAACTCTAATTAATTGAGAATGAATGATAAAAATATAAAATTCATAATAAAAAGAGTACATTTTTTTGTCCCTAATTCACAATATGTATTAATTTTCCTAAATTTTATTTTTTTATTTTTATTTTTTTATTAATTTAATAAAAAAATATCCGACATAAGTTAACGTAGGTTTATTTTTGAAATAGTTACAAAATTTTAATATTTTTTTCTCCGGCAATCTTTTTTTATTAATGAACGTTTACAAGACACAAGTGAAATTTTGGGCGAAAAAAAAAAAACTTTCACTTAGCACTAAAGTAAAGCCCACTCACTAGAAAATCGGAAGAACTCTCTCACATGTTCAGACTATTGTTCAGTTTCTCCGTATTCTTAATAAATTCAGCATTGAGTAACTGAAGATGCATTAGTTTTTTTTGTGACTAGAAGATGCATTAGTTGAAATAGTATAAAAAGAGAACATACTTATTGCTTTAATTAATTGAGAATGAATGTTAAAAGTATATATAAAATTCATGATAAAAAAGAGTACTTTTTTTGTCTCTAATTTACAATATGCATTAGTTTTTCTAAATTTTATTTTTTTATTTTTTATTATCTTTTTATCAATTTAGTAAAAAAAATATCCAACATAAATTAACGTAAGTTTATTTTTGAAACAATAATTAGTATGTACCGTCTTTGAAATATGGTATATATTATAATTTATATATTTTTTATAGTTAACTATTAATTTAAATTAAAAATCTCAATTACTTGACTGAAATAAATTCAAATGAACTTTTATAAGTGAAATTTTGGGCGGAAAACTTAAAAGTAATTTTCACTCAGCACCAAAGTAAAGCCCACTCACTAGAAAATTGGAAGAACTCCCTCACAGGTTCACACTATTGTTCAGTTTCTCTGTATCCTTAGTTTTTTATGTTTATCTAATATTCTCTTGGATCTTTACTTTTTTTTTTGTATTTAAAGGACTTTTTTTTTTACCATTCACTAATTCTTCCCCAATATTCCTGTGTAGGAACTAGATCTGCGTGTATCAATGCTGCAACTTTGTCTCTTGTCGATGCTGGGATCTCCATACAAGTTTGTGTTTTCTTTTAAATTGTTCAACTTTTAATTTAGCTTTGTAGTTTTGTAATTATTGAAACTTATATGAATATGGATAAATTTGAACTAAGTAGAAGACAGTGTTAAAGGTCCTGATACCAACGTTGAATAAAGTTACACTTCTTTAAGTTATTATCTGTGCTCTCACAATTCCCGAATACATAGTATCTAATTATCTATTTCTTTATATTATCAATAGCATTTTTGCTTTAGTATTTGTTTCAATATTTAAGCTGCTAATGGATGAATATGTCAATAATGGTAACTTAGAGTAATGGATGCATGTTGCCATGGAACAAGGGACACTTACCTGGGAGGTCCGCATGAAAGTTTTATTCGATAGTTACCTGGTAAGCTCAACTTTCTACTTTAAAATATTGACCTTAGTAATTTCTAACACATTTTTATTTTTACTTTAAGTTCTTTTTCTCTAAATGGTTTTGATTGCAATTCAATATCTCGCTAATAGTATTCGTTTGTCTCGTTAAATAATACTATAATTAAGTTTTAATATGAGAAAATATAATTAATATCACTCTCTATTTTATCTTTATTCTTGACAGACTTGCTTATTTACTTGCATGAAGCAATTGAATTGAAAGTTGTTCACCAGGATATCAAGTCTAGCAATATATATATTGATTGATGACGAGTTCAATAAGATGTTTTATGTTGTGAAAATGAAAACTCAGCATTATTGGGTATGCATTCCTACTTTTTTTTAACTACATTAAAATATTATTTTAAATAATGTCTTGGGACTTTTTTTTCATGAATTAAGAGATAACACAATCTTATTTGAATGTTTTTGCAGGTATTCCAATGAAGACGTTAGAGATCTAATAATGATACATTCTGATACTTGATTTTGTAATAGTTTAAACTCATTTAGTTCAGGATATTTGCTTTTCAACACTGTTACTTAAATTTCATATTTTTATTACTAAAAATATTACTTATATGGATATGGCTAATCTTTTTAATTTTGTATAATATAATTTTGTTCTAAGTAGCATCTTTATTTTATATATATATATATTTTTTAATTTATCTTTTATGATTAGCCACGGAAAAAACCGTGGCTAAATAACCTGCCAATATTAGCCACGAAAAAAATTGTGGCAAAAAAGCCCAGCTTACCAATATTAGCCACGGAAAAATTGTGGCAAAGCTATACTTGTTGGTTACACTGTTGTCATTTAGTCACGATTTAGAGTGTGGCCAATAACGTAAAAACCGTGGCTATTCAGATGTCTCCACGGATCATAAAACTGTGGCTAACCGGACGAAAACCGTGGCTAACTGAAAAGGCGTCGCCCTTGTTAGCCACGGAAATGTATTCGTTGCTAAAGCTTAATCGCTACGGAATTTCTTAATTTTAGCCA
Organism: Arachis ipaensis; assembly: GCF_000816755.2. Taxonomy (NCBI): domain Eukaryota; kingdom Viridiplantae; phylum Streptophyta; class Magnoliopsida; order Fabales; family Fabaceae; genus Arachis; species Arachis ipaensis. Next base: position 36,238,600 of record NC_029793.2, on the reverse strand, counting down.
CGGTTTTTTTCGTGGCTAATCACCGCATTTCTGGTAGTGTGTTCGGCAAATTTTCACTAAAGAACTTGTTTATGTGGAACTCAATGTTAAGGGGCTACATTGTAACAGTATTTTGTCAAGATTTATATTGTGTAAAATGCATGCTACATATATATCTCTCTAGTACCTTTTAGCAATTTCAAAATTACACAAACTCACCAAGGCACACGCAAAGTGGCAGTGGTCTTAAAGTCTTGAATTCTTCCAATATTGCCATTAGTTTAGTAAAATAAGCAGTAACACTCATGTCTCCTTTTTTAACAAAGAATAGTTCTTTTTTAGTTTGACAATTATGTAAACAATAATGCTACGAACCAAGATAGTTCCAGAAAAAAACCAGCCAAATGCCTCTGGGTGAATTCAAAACGAACTTCTATGTGGATGGTGCTTATACTAGGCATTATGATGTTTTTTTTTTTGTAAATTGGATAGTTTTGAATCTATTTTTTTATTTATCATGTTTTAGGCATTTGGAGAGGGAAGGAGGGTGAAGAGACAGAAGCTAATTGAATCAGTTCCGTAATTCACGTTGCAATAATACTGAACGTATCTCCTCCTAATTTAAATGTGATGAAACATTTAATAAACAATATTTTAAATCATAAATAAATAAAACTAATTACTATATTTATAATTAATTAAATTTTTCCATTCTTGACTGATTTAGAGTTGGTTCCATATACTTTTCCTTATACTTATGTAAAACATTACTTTAGTAAAATATATGCTTCAAATTGTTCCACAAGTCTAAAGTATCTTCATTTAACAATACACTTCGTGCAATTTCATGATTTAGAGATAACTTTATCCATGACATGATAAAATGTGTTACAGTAATCTCATACCTCCACTGAACCCTTCCTGTTACCTAAAAGATGATGAGACCTACGCTTCACAGTCCCACCAAGTGAGCTAGGAGCACCCTTAATAGAAAATTGTGATGACTTAAAAAAGCAATCAACAGCAGAAGAACCCTTGACCTTGGTTATTTGAAGAAGGAGAAATCCATGAACCAGTAGAAACTTGCGAAGGAGTTGCATCAACAGGAGGCTTAAGTGGTTTCTTAGAAGATCGTTTTATAACCTTGACATTGAACTATGCACTTTACCCAACTTAGCTAGTTCAACAATAACAACAGAATTATCATATTTTCTCTTTGAAAAAGGTTAATGTTTCTATACCTAATATCAAAGTCTACAAAGTACCATCATAAAAGACATGACATTCAGACACACAAAATACAAAAAAGAAGAGAAAAACAAAACAAGAATAAACGAAGAAGAACAAAAAGAAGAGCTATTACTTGTAATAGTCGGAAAAAAAAAATTGTCAGTCATAAAATATGGATTTTCGATCAAAACTGAAACAAATAATTTGATATCCTTAGGAGAGGTACCTTTATATAGTCTAATGTGCTTCTTCATACGCTTAAGATATTTCACGTATTCTATTGTAACTCCCCAAACCAGGAAAAGAGGTGGAAGAAGTGCACAAGAGGTAAAAGTCATAGGAATTCTCATTGCCAGTGGAAATATCATTATGGTCATTATCAAATTAAAATTCGCAATTGACTTGTTAGAATATTGGATTATTGGATTATTGATTAAACTGTTGAGTTATTGGTTGAATCGGTTGATTTG
>NC_029793.2:36235145-36236894 GCF_000816755.2 Arachis ipaensis | reverse complement strand
TTAGTTAATATATAAAACTTTTAAATTCCTATGTATTTACTTCTTCAGTTTATCATTTTATCCGTTAATCTCAGTGTATTATTGTATGAAATTTGATTGAGGAGTGCACGTGTATATGATGATATACATAATATTATGGGGACGTCTGTACTCTGTAGTGATCCTAATAAAACAGTGATTAAGGTGGTCAAGGATGCATATTCAATTAGATGGTCATACGTGTCTGGTTTAGAAAAAAAGACTTTAAATGGTCATATGTGTCTGATTTAGAAAGAAAAGACCAGAGTAGTTAATACACTTTTTAATTTTTATATTGGACCTGAAATGTGTTAAACGGAGATATGGAGTGGGGGTGTTGAACATAGATGTGGTGTCAGCCCCTAATGGAAATCGGACCGTGCGACAAACATAGCGCAAAACGGAGGGTCCGATATGTAGCAACCAACTCGTAGGGTTCGAGTTGATGCATGGTGGACAGGTGGCGCTCAGCCCTTGCTCCCCAGACGGTGCCCCACATACCGAGTTGCTGAATGCAACAAAAACCCCACCATCCGAGTTTAACCCATTCAGCCTTCACTTTGAACACCAAAACTCCATTGCCATCCTCATTTCTCTGCTATTGGTGCATGGTGGAGAGTGCAGAAAAATGTCAAAAAAAAAAATAAAACTAAAGATGTGGATCGTCCTGAACTTCACATTATGCACTATCTCAGTTTGCCAGATTATGTAAATTTGTTTAAATTTTTTTTAATTTTTATAATTATAGTTATTAATGTTAGAAATTAAGTTGTTAATGTTATTGTTAGTATGTAAGCTTAGAAATATACGGCTATGGAATGAGTAGGATTCATTTTATATATTTTTTTTAATTTTTTCACTATTTTTGTATTAAAATTGTTTTTGTTAGTGGGTTAAATATTATTATTGTTAGTATTGTTGTTCTTGCAGTTTAAAAAAAGGAAACGCAATTTTTTTTATTTGTTTAATATTTTTTTTATATTCTTTAGAATTTCGGAAGAAGAGGTGAAATATTAAAATATTTAGAAAATAAATTATACAATTAACACCGAATTGTTATTAATATTTGGATATAATTTATTTTTTGAAATATTTTATAAATTTATAATTATTTGTAATTGTTACGATATTATCAAATGTTACTGTGAGTAAAATGAATAGTTGGACATAGTAATAAATAAGAGCTGAATGGTTATTAGTATTAATTTAGAAAAGTATTGTAGTTAATTGTAATTATCATTGTTAGAAAAGTTAATTATTATTGTTATTAGAAAATGAATTCATGAAGATATTGAGGATTATTATTAATATTTTTAAAAATTTTGGAATATGTGTTTAAATTTATTTAAGTAATAGGTAATAGGTAATTATTAATAATGTTGTTATTTAGGGAAATTATTGATATATCGTAAATTAAAAAACCACCAGTATCTCTAATTTACTAATTTTATTGAGAATTGATCTGGAAACTATGTATATGTATATATTAGATTTGTATTTGTATCTATTAGTTAATGTTATTAATAATTCATTTTGGAAGTAGTAATTATTTGTTTTAGTCAAAGTAAGTCAAATAATTTATAACAGATGTTTGGTTTCAAGTAATATTTGTTGTTGACTTAGTTGTGAAGATTTTGTTAACAAGTGTCTGTAGTTTAAAAATTATTGCTTTGTAGTAGTAAATTAGCAATAGTTTGTTACTTGACTAATAACTTGTTTTTTTTTTTTTTT
>NC_029793.2:36226502-36234118 GCF_000816755.2 Arachis ipaensis | reverse complement strand
CAGTTACTGGGATGACAATGAGTAGTTTCTCAGCGTTGGAGGCAGAATGTTTGCTTCAATTTGGCGTGGCACCGCGTAAGTCGGAGTGTCGAGGATGCTGCATAAAACTGACTTGGCTTCGGGAACTAAAAGAAAACATGCAGTTGACTAATGAATTAAGTATACAGAGGTATGTGAAGTGCCATATTATGTTGCTCATCAGGACGATCTTGTTTGGGGATAAATCTGGGGCAGGTGTGCACTGGAAGTTTCTTCCCTTGCTTCGTGATTTTGCCAGTATTGGACATTATAGTTGGGGTCACCTCTACAGGGGGTTGTGCAGGGCATCTCGTTATAACTGTAAGGAAATAGATGGGCCAATAACACTTCTGCTCGGTTGGGCTTGGATCCGACTGCCATATCTATCGCCGCTCCCCAGAGAACTCCACAGTTTTCCACTAGCTAACAGGTAATGTTACGTTACAATCTACCCGTAGCTTCATATTTAAAATTCAGTTTAGCTAATTGAATATATGATATTAGGTGGCGTAATTGGGAGCGTGGTGACCGAAAATATAGATATTTGAATCTAGCTCACTTTAGGAAGGCCTTTGATGAATTGCAGGAAGGCCAGGTGTGTTTTAATTAAAGATTTATGAGATTCAGCATTTTTATGAGACTTTTTTATTGAATTTGATATTCTGGGTTGTATTCATGAGTTTCTTTTATTTTTCACAGTTTCTGTGGGTTGCATATGCTGTGGATCGCGTGGATCCAAACATAATTCCTCCTGAGATCTATATGTAGTCGGTTGTGTGGTCCGCTACTGTTCCGTTGGTGTCATTTGAATGTATCGAGTGGCATGCTACCGATAGGTATAGGCGACAGTTCGGTTTAGTTCAGGGAGTACCTCAGCAGGAGCAGGCTCTGGGCAAGGCGCATGGAGAAGTCCTGACTGGTCCTAAGAATCTTAACTGGGCCACAACACCGAGTCATTCAAATTGGGTTATGCATTGGACAAACAGGTATCACTACGTTCTTTCTGAGCTTCCCATGCCTTCACAACATCCATTGGAAACTTATATGTTCTGGTACCGGTCAAAATATGGAGACCATTTGAACTTGTCGAATCTTGTGGGTCAAGAAAGTGATGAGGATAATTAGGAAATGGGTGAGGGTAATCAGGATGTGGATGAAAGTGGTGAGGGGATGAAAGTGGTGAGGGTATGGATGAGGATAGTCAGGATGTGGATACTGACAATGAGGAACTGGAGCCACAGTCGGTGCCACCTCCTACTTTGAATCCACTTCCACAAGAACAACCTCAGTTCTCAAGCTAGTATGTACCTCAGACACAGTTCTCCCCGTCATTTCCAATGCCTCAACCATATTGGGGTATGTCACAACTTGAACCCGGAGAAGGAGGTTCCTTTAGCCAATTGCTTGAGTTCATGGCTGGAGATGCAGCACCACCACAATATGGCAACCAGCCTGAGTTCTTGGCAGGTAGGTATTCATTGGATGCCAGGCTCCCGTGCCATACCTCATCGGTCGCTTCCGGAGGGTTCGTCTCTGTTGACTCTAGTAGAAGTGTAGGTGGACGCGGAGTTCTTAATAGTCAAAATCCTAACCGTGTTGACATGGGACCACTACAAGAAGATGCTAACCCACTAGAGCAAGAGACTAATGCGTATCTAGTAGATGACCCGGATGACGAGGACGATGATGATGAGGACGAAATAGAGGAATTCGATGAGGATGAGGAATCCCGCAATGATGGTATTATGCTTCATATTTTGCTTTACATGTTTGAATTGGTATTCATTTTGTGTTCATTAGCGGTATCCATGTTGGTTTGACTACCTAATGTCATCATACTTAATTGTTGTTGTTATTTTGTATACAGGCCGGGCACAAACTCCGGATGACAAAGGCAAAGGTTACAATCTGAGGATTGATCCACCACGTCGTAGCGCTAACCGCTACACGCCATCTGTGTTAAAAAAGGCCGCAAAAAAATGCAAGAACTTCGTGAATGACATAAAGTGGACAATGAGAAAGTAGTTGTGGTGTATACTCTTATTGATGCTTTAGAAAATGTGGATAATGTTTACAGTTCGTTGCATGTGTTGTTCATAACGTATGCAGGACTTGTTCTATTTAGGGTTTAGGGTTATTATGTATTAATAATGATCTGGACAATGGTTTGTATAGAGTATTCATGTATTATTAATTTGGACTGTGGACTATGTATTAGCAGATGGTTTGTTTAGAGAATTTATGTATTAATAATTTGGACTATGGACTATGTATTAGTAGATGGTTTGTTTAGAGAATTTATGTATTAATAATTTGGACTATGGACTATCTATTAGTAGATGGTTTGTTTAGAGAATTTATGTATATGTGAACTTATTGCAGCGATTAAATATGTGGATTATGTAGTACTTCATATCATACTATAAAATGCTACAGATGGAGAGTAATGCTACAGCAACAGGTTACATATATCATACTTGCTTAACTCAAATGGACAACTAATGACAAACCAAATATTGCCACATATATAATGTCATCTCAAAATAAGAGTCTACTACTGATCTCTGTTGGCATTTGCACCACGCTGCTGATGGCATCTGCCACGACTGTGTCCCTTAGCTCCACATATCGTACATCGCCTAGGCCGACGTAGCATTCGCGTGTCCATCTCATTCAAGAAGCGCGTCATTTTTGGCCGACCTTTCCCAACGCGTCTCAGGTACGGATTTGGGATGAACCGAGGTCCGTTATAAGCAGGCCATGTAGTGGGGTTACCAAGTGGCCTAAACCTTGCTCGGTACACCCGTCGAACTTGGTCCATCTTATACACATCATGAACATACACTTGCCAATCCAGTCGCTGGTTGGCACAACATGCAAAGACATGTCGACAGGGGATCCAGTCCACCTGAAACTCACCACAGTCACATCGAAGGCTACGTAGGTCCACCGTAAACTCCAGTCCACTCGGCATCTCACGCACCTCAAAGACCTCATTCTGCCGATCAAAGCAACTAACCTGAATGTTTCCTGATGCAAGTTGGTTTGCATGCAACTTTGAGGTCACGACATCAGAAAACACATGGCCAGCATTAATCCGGGCTTCCGCCTCCGCTCTTTTTCGGGTAAACAACTCGTTTAGCCTGTAGAATGTTGCCTTCACAAGGGCAGTTACGGGGAGATTGCGTGCGCCCTTCAAAACTGAATTGATGCATTCCACTAGATTTGTCGTCATATGACCCCATCGATATCCACCATCAAATGCCAACGCGTACTGTTTCCGGGGATTCGGTTTAACCAGTCAGTGTATGCCTCTCCCCGTTCTCGTAAACGTTGGTAACGCACCTCGTACTCCCGCACCGTCCTCGAATATCCTGCGGGATATAAAGAAGTATTTAAAACAATAGAGGTGAAGACACGAATTGAATGGAAATTTGATACTAAATTAGTTAACTATTATGAGTGTTACCTATGTTGACGACCAGTTTCTGTAAGTACGGCGCCTTGAATTTTCTCAGAAAATTCGACTCTATATGCCTGATGCAAAACATATGAAAGGCTCTCGGAGGTGACCAAGCACTGTTACTCCTTTCCACAACCGCATTTATGGATTCGTGACGGTCGGATATCAGTCCCACACCATCCCGAGTGACAACATGCTGACGAAGGTTACTCAGAAAAAAGTGCCACGCATCTGAAGTCTCTCCCTCCACAATTGCAAACGCAATTGGGACGATGTTGTTGTTACCATCCTGTGACACCGCCACTAGTAGACAACCCTTGTACTTTCCGTATAAGTGAGTCCCATCCACCTGGACAACTGGCTTACAATGTCTGAAAGCTCTAATGCAGGGGTAGTAACTCCAAAAGACACGATGCAATACCCGAATATCAGTCACCAAGTCGTCACCTTGGTATGCAGGCATAGTCTCAAAATGAAAAACAGCTGACGGCTCCTTGTGACACATGGCTTCAAACCATATAGGCAACGCTTCGTACGATGCCTCCCAACCTCCGAATATTTTTTCAACCGCCTTTTGCTTAGCCAACCAAGCTTTCCGATAACTAACAGTGTAGTTGAACTTCGATTGCGCCTCTGTTATAACTGATTTTACCTTTAAGGCGGGGTCAGCCTCAACCAACGGCTTAATTATTTCTGCAATCGTGGTCGAATCCAGCTTTGAATGATCCTGAGAAATTGTGGCTCTGGTACATGTGTGACTGCCATTATACCTCCTTATAACCCAACAGTACTTCCGGCTGATCATGCTAACCCGGATAAGCCAATCACACCCTGACCCATACTGTGTACACTTCGCATAAAATGTCAACGGCTCAGACTCATACACCCGGATCCGGTAATCTACGCTTCTTCGTATAGTATACTCTTTTATCGCTTTAATAACAGCTTCCATGGAATTGAATTCTATCCCAACGGCAAATTCACCATCTGCAAGAAAAGAAATTTCTGCCACCCGAACAGCCATGCAATCAAATTAGAAAACACAAATATTTAAACATTCGAATAAATAGGTAACACGAATTTTTACTGCATCAATTATAATAAAACCCTACAAACTATTTATATTTATATAATTCCCTAACAAAAACTTATTTGTATTCAACTAATCTACTAACAGATAGTAATTTTAATTTAACTAATTTAGTAGTTATATTTAATGAATTTACTAATAAATTCCTATTTATATTGACTTAATTTTAATTTAACTGTATTTAACTAATTTCACAAATTTTAATTTAACTCACTTACTTATATTGACTTAATAACTTCCAACGTAACCAATTTTAAGTAAACTAAGTTACTAGTTATATTTACTTAATCTACCAATAAATTCCTATTTAAATTGACTTAATTTTAATTTATCTAAATTTAACCAATTTAACAATTTTTAATCTAAGTAACTTACTTATATTGACTTAACTTAATAACTTCCAACTTAACAAATTTTAATTACACTAATTTGCTACTTATATATTTACTCAATGTACCAATAAATTCCTCTTTATACTGACTTAATTATAATTTAACTACATTTAACCAACTTAACGATTTTTAAGTTAACTAATTTAAGTATATTTACTTAATAAAATTCAATTTAACCAATTTCAATTTTATTGATCTACTAATAAATTTCAAGCTATAATTATTTAATCTACTAATATAACTAATAAATATTAACTGATCGAGTATATTTTCAAACCTAACTTAGCTACTTGGTCCAGCTATCAACATAAATTAATAAAAAATTCTAATCTTTCGTATAAATACGGAGAATTACGTACCTGCATTGTTATAATCCGGAAACTCCGGAACATGCATGGCTTCCAAATCCAATACTCGCATGAATGATGGTTCCTCAAACGGGACATCGTTTGCCAGTGCAGTTGCCACATCAGACACATCCGGAGCCATAGCTCCGTCACCTTGAACCTCATCTCCATCTAGACCAACAACTTCGTAGTTGCTTTCGAACTCTTCTTCACTGTCACTATTGTAATCCTCCCGTAGAATATTCCGATCGGCCTCAGATTGCTCAAACTCAACATACAACTCGATGAACGAGAGTTGACTCCGATTTTCAATATACATGGAAAACATGTCTTGCATGCTCGCTTCGTCCGTTACATATTTGGTTTGAAACTGGACGAATACACCAAACACTTGTATAGGATTTCTGTATAGAATACATGATATCCTTCTTGCCCTCTCAGACTGAATTTTTTCACAGATCACACCTTTGAGCTCTTCAAATGAGATTGAAAAAGGAATTACCAAATCTAACGGATTTTCACAAACAAATGTTACTCCTTCAAATGTTTGTAACAAAATCTGACCAAAATAATACACCTTCAATAACACTCTATCACTCATTTCTCACAATCACATTAACAAACTCATAAATTTGAGTTCTGATTTTTTGGCTCCTTTACTAAACAAGTGAATAAACAGAGAAACTAAAACCAGGAGGACCGTTGGAGAAGGAGACGAAGAAGATGAGAGAGTTATTGCTCTGATCCACTTTTCAGCAACTTTTATATAAAGTGCCAACCAAATCGGACCATGCGATTACCTTTCATGGATTCAAAAAAATAATAAACAATTGCATGTCGGACCCTCCGATTTCCATAACACATCACAAAAAAAAAACCACACTTCTAGCAAATCGGATGGTACGATTTGCATCATGCATAATTTCACCAACGCTTCCTCCTCAAATTGGACCAACCGATTTGCACTTTAAAAAAGATGCTCAAACAACTCGCACCATCCGAGTTGTTCAACCTGACATTAACAAAAAAGCTGCCCCACATATCTGTATTGCGCTTCCATGACTCCATATCCGGATATAACACACACAAAGCCTCCATATCAATAAAATTGAGCCTAGTTAATACGGTTAATAATATTTTTTATAAACTTTAAATTTTTTTCATAACTTTAAATCAATGTCGTAGTTTTTTATTTTTTATTTTTTATTTGGTTTCTCATTTTTATTAATTGCATAGCTTTTTTGTTTATCTCTTTTTTTTTCTTTGTGTATTTATGTTTTTCTTTTTTTTGTCTCTTATAATTTAGCTTTTTCTATTTTTTGTTTACATTGTCGAAGAGCCACAAAATTTTTTTTTTGGAAATTTGTGGAAATTATGGCCTACTTGCTTTAATGTAATTCATACAAGTATATTTTTAAAATGATTTTTATTATAATCAACTATGTTATATGTCAACCTCTTATTTGTACATCAATCTTTGGCCATCTTTAATCACTACTATCTTGGTCATTAGAAAACTCCCCATTATTATTATATGTATTTATAAAGTATTTGATAAAAAAGTGAGGCTCACTCCAATTAGATTATGCAGGTGGTGGGTAAAGTTTTGAAGAAGTCTTACTTTAGAAGTTTCACATCGGTCACGTACTTAGTGAGCAGTAGAAATGAGCTTATATAAAGCTTATAACATGAAGAATGAACGAGAGAATCAAGGGCATGAGGGCTCACTCTTGTGCGAGTCTGGGTTGCCGATGTATCCATGATTCATCCTGGTTTTTGCTACAGTTTGTGAGTGGCGGTTCGCATCGAACTATTTGGTTTTAACCGGGTTTGACCAGTTCAATTTCAATAGCATAAACGGTTGTTTCTTTATTAGCTTGGTCTAGAAGGATGAGCAAAAAGTCAAGCAAAGAAAGTAAATCGAGAAAACCGTTCGAGAAACAGTTGAAGAAATATTTTTTGATGAAAACCAGAAAACAGTGAAAACGATCATGAGAGTTGTTTAGATAATTAACTAAAGGTGTGTTTGCTTTTGCGATCCATGGGTGAAAAGTATATTTAAATTTTTTTGAATGCTTTAATTTTTGGTTTGGCTATTTTTTTTTTATAAACCTAGTTTCTTTTGCGTTTCGCTAATTAGTTTATGTATTTTTTTTATTTTCTTTTACTAAATTTATTGTTCATACATGTTATTATTTTATTTATGAAATTTTAATTTTTTTTTATGAGTTCTTTTTTTATTTATTATTTTTATTTTTTATTAATTTTTTGTTTGACATTGTACATTTTATAATTATGATTCATGT
>NC_029793.2:36210587-36225203 GCF_000816755.2 Arachis ipaensis | reverse complement strand
TAATTATTTATCAAAAGGTGATTTTAACTAATATTATCCAAATAATATTTATTTTATTAAAATCAATTTTAGTATAGAGTACTAGGAGTGGCAAACGGGCCAAAATCCGTCGGCGCGGCTCGTGTAACCCGCCAAAAAGGCAGGTTGGGCTGAAAATTTGAGACTGCCAACCTTAAAAAACCCACCTAACCCGCACTGCCTAATTCATGGGCTTCGGTAGGGCGGGGCGGGCTTCCCTACTGGGCCAGACTTTTTTTTGGTAGGGTCTTTTTTACAAATTTTTATGATGTTATTGATCTACAAGAAGATGAAGATGATAATTGAAGATGTTCTAAGTTATATTTTGAATTATGTTTTATATTTGATTGATTATAAACTTGAAGATGTTTAATTATAAGTTTTGGAAATGTTTGTTTTGCTTTGGACAATGTTGGTTTTATTATTTTATTTCAAAAAACTTGGTTTATAATTATGTTTATTATATATTTATAATTATAAAGACTTTAATGTTTGTGAATTTAGAAATTATAATTTTTTATGTCTTTAGAAATTATAAATTTATTGAAATGGTTGTAAAATTATATATATATTGTTTAATATTTAATGGTTTATAAAAAAAATTGGCGGGTTTGGTGGCCAGTCCACCATTAGGCGGGGCGGCGGAGAAATTCAAGACAGCCTCATTAGGCGGGACGGAGCGGGCCAGCCTGCCAGAAGGCGGGGCGGGGTGGTCTTCCCCTTTTGCCACCCCTAAGAGTTACCAAACATAAACTATGTTGACACAAACTCACTTCTACCCAAAATCAATTTTATAAAATCACTTTTATTTAAACTTATAAGTGTGGCGGGCGATGTGTACAAGGCCCAGGAACAAATTCACCATCGTATGGCTGACCAACAATTACTAGTGATTCTAGCTTCATGCAGTGGGATTGCAGCCTACAATCCAAACCGAGGATGAATTTTTGGAGTTAGCTCACCTTCGCGGGATCGCGATCCTTTGTCCCAGCCATTGTAGAACGTGTGTCGCCCAGGGCATAAGGGGCATGATGACTTGACGTTATCCTTACCTTCCTTCGGCTTATTACCGGCAGTCTGCTCAGAGTTCCAAACTTCATGTTGGCAACTAAGCACGAAAGTTGCGCTTGTTGCGGGACTTAACCCAACACCTTACGGCACGAGCTGACGACAGCCATGCACTACCTGTGTCCGCGTTCCCAAAGGCACCCATCTCTTTCAAGAGGATTCGCGGCATGTCAATCCCTGCTAGGGTTCTTTGCTTTGCATTGAATTAAACCACATGCTCTACCGATTGTGCGGGCCCCCGTCTCCTTTGAGTTTCTTTCTTGCGAACGTACTCCCCAAGTAGGATACTTAACGCATTAGCTACAGTATTGCACGGGTTGATACGGGCAGCACCTAGTATCCATCGTTTACGGCTAGGACTATTGGGGTATCTAATCCCATTCGCTCCCCTAACTTTTGTCTCTCAGTGTCAGTGTCGACCCAACAGAGTGCTTTCGCCGTTGGTGTTCTTTCCGATCTCTACGCATTTCACAGCTCCACCAGAAATTTTCTCTGCCCCTACCGTACTCCAGCTTGGTAGTTTCCATCGCCTGTCCAGGGTTGAGCTCTAGGATTTAACAGCAAACTTAAAAAGCCACCTACAAATACTTTACGCCCAATTATTCCAGATAACGCTTGCATCCTCTGTCTTACCGCGGCTGCTGGCACAGAGTTAGCCAATGCTTATTCCCTGGATACTGTAATTGCCTCTTCTTCGAAAAAAGAAGTTTACGACCCATAGGCCTTCTACCTCCATGCAGCATTGCTCCGTTAGGCTTTCGTCCATTGCGAAAAATTCTCCACTGCTGCCTCCCGTAAGAGTCTGGGCTATGTCTCAGTGTGCCTGATCATCCTCTCGGACCAACTACTGATCATCGCCTTAGTAAGCTATTGCCTCACCAACTAGTTAATCAGACGCGAGCCCCTCCTTGGACAGATTCCTCCATTTGCTCCTTAGCCTATGGGGAATTAGCAGTCATTTCCAACTGTTGTTTCCCTTCTAAGGGCAGGTTCTTACGCGTTACTCACCCGTTCATCACTGGAAACTTCACTTTTCGTCCGACTTGCATGTGTAAGGCATGCCACCAGCGTTCATCTTGAGCCAGGATCGAACTCCCCATGAGATTCCCAGTTGCATTACTTATAGCTTTCTTGCTCGTAGACAAAGCTGAGATATAATTAGAGGGCATGTATGGTTGGGTTCGATTTGTATATTTAGTGGAATTTGACATATTTTAACCAAATTTTTTGCGAGGGCTTGGCGTGCACTTGTATGGTCCGGAGAAGCTTATTTGTCTTATAGTTTAGGTGCTTTATCTGTTTTTGGATTTATTGCTTGTTGCTTTGTCTGGTTTAATAATACCGCTTATCCGAGTGAATTTTACGGGCCCACTGGTCCAGAAGTACAACCTCAAGCTCAAGCATTTAATTTTCTAGTTAGAGACCAACGTCTTGGGGTTAATGTAGGATCCGTGATAAACCACTATTTTATGGTTTATCTTATACTTAATTGAGTGGTTTTTATCAACTCTTTACCCATTTATTCATACTAATCGCATGCTTTATGTTTTCCTTCCTGATTTTGTGCTATGATTGAAAACATGCTTCTTTGGCCTTATATTTGCTAATATTAATTCTCTCTTATCACCATTAGATGCCTTGATATGTGTGTTAAGTGATTTCAGAGATTACAGGGCAGGAATGGCTCAGAGGATGGAAAGGAAGCATGCAAAAATGGAAGGAATACAAGAAGTTGAAGGAACTGCAAAGCTGTCAGCCTGACCCTCTCGCACTAAAACGGCCATAACTTGAGCTATAGAGGTCCAAACGACGCAGTTCCAGTTGAATTGGAAAGCTAACGTTAGGGGCTTCGATTTGATATATAATATGCCGTAGTTGCCCTGAAGCTAGGCAACGCGACCGCGTGCTCCATGCGGACGCGTCGCAGTGACGGAAATTCAGCATGTTTGAATTCGCAACCAGCGAATTCTGGGTTGTTTCTGACCTGATTCTCGGCCCAGAAAATACAGATTAGAGGCTATAAAGTGGGGAAATGCATCCATTCATAAATAAGCATTCATAATTCACAATTTTAGGAGTAGATGTAGTTTTTAGAGAGAGAGGTTCTCTCATCTCTCTTAGGATTAGGATTAGGATTTAGGATTTCTCTTAGTTTTAGGAGTGACTCTCAATCCCAGGTTCAATGTTCTTTTACTTTATATTTATCTCTTACTTTCAGATACTTTAATGCTTATATTAGTTATGTTGCCTATTTGGCTTATGCTACATTCATGTTATGATTTTCTTAATTAATATTATTTGAGATATTTCAGATTTAGGATTGCTTTGCTTTATTTATATTGACGCTTTTAATTTAATTTAGAATTTTCCCTCTTGGCTTTGGTTGAGTCATTGGAGACACTTGAGTTATCAAACTCATTGTTGATTGAAAATTGGAATTCTTCAAGAATTAATTCGAGTTCCAATAACTCTAACTTTTCTCAAGGAAAGACTAGGATCTGAGGAATAAAAATTAATTCATCCACTTAACTTACCTTCATAGTTAGAGGTTAACAAAGTGGGAGAAGAATCTAATTCTCATTACAATTAATAAGGATAACCAGGATAGGACTTCCAGTTATAATACCTTACCAAGAGTTTATTTTATTATTATTATTTTATTTTTCTTATTATTCAACATACTGCTTCCTTACTTTCTAAAACCCCTAATTTACAAGACTCATAACCAATAATAAGAACATACCTCCCTGCAATTCCTTGAGAAGACGACCCGAGGTTTAAATACTCGGTTATCAATTTTAAAAGGGGTTTGTTACTTGTGACAACCAAAACGTTTGTACGAAGGGATTTCTGTTGGTTTAGAGACTATATCTACAACGCGACTGTTTTTATAAAATTCTTTATTGGCAAAAATCCTAACGTCAAAATGGCGCCGTTGCCGGGGAATTGCAAACGTGTGCCTTATTATTGGTTATTGTAAATATTTGCTTTTTGCTTGTTTATTTGTTTTTATTTTTGTTTTTATTTTTGCTTTTTTCATAAATTAAGAGGTTATTGGTTTTTATTTAATTATTAAAAATTTTTCAAAAAAATTTTTCTTGGTGTTCATCTTGATCTTCAAGTTGTTCTTCGTGTTCATCTTGACCTTCAAGTTGTTCTTAATTGTTTTCTTCATTTTGATCTAAAAATTTTTAAGTTTGGTGTCATTTTATTGTTTTTCTCTTTTCTTATTAAATTCAAAAATTCAAAATTTAAAAATCAAATTTCAAATCTCAAATTTCAAAATTCAAATTTCAAAAAAATTTTAAAATTCAAATCTCAAAATTTCAAATTTCAATTTTCAAAATTCAAATTTAAAAAATTTAAAATTCAAAATTCAAAATTTAAAATTTAAAATTTTAAATTTTAAAAATCAAACCTTTTCAAAATCATATCTTTTTCAAAATCTTATCTTATCTTATTTCAAAAATCAAATTTCAAAATTCAAATTTCAAAACTTCAAATTTCGGATTTCAAAATTTGATTTTCAAATTCAAAAAATTTAAATAACCTTTTAATTTCAATTTGTTTTTATTTTTGTTTTTAATTTTTATTTGCTACTATGAACTCTCACCCCCATCGCTATGAGTCTGGTTACAATTATGTTGCAGGAAGAAAAAATTATAATGAGAACAGGCATCAAGGTTGGAACAATCAAAGATGGGAGGAGCCACAAGGATTTGATCAACCCTCATGGCAACAACCACCTCCAATGGACTATCAACAACCACCACCATATGCCTATAAACCCTCTTCTCAACATGACTTTGGACCACCATACTCACAAGCCCCTTTTCACCATTCACCTTCATATGATCCTAACCCTCATCCACCATACCAACCACCTTAT
Source organism: Arachis ipaensis (assembly GCF_000816755.2). Classification (NCBI taxonomy): domain Eukaryota; kingdom Viridiplantae; phylum Streptophyta; class Magnoliopsida; order Fabales; family Fabaceae; genus Arachis; species Arachis ipaensis. The sequence continues at coordinate 36,220,228 of NC_029793.2, read as the reverse complement.
GAGCCAAATGAACCATACACAGAACCACCACCTTTCCAACACAACTACTCTCATGAACCACCACCTCAATATTCACCATCTCCATATCATTATCAAGATGAACCACCTTCCTATTATGAATCCTCTCTCCCAACCAATGAATCCTCATATCCACCCCAACCTCCAATGGATGACAGACTTCGTGTTATTCTTCAAAGGCAAGAAAGGATGAATAAGAGTGTGCTAAATTTCGCGGCCGCCTTAGGCGAGTTCGTAAATATGATAGCTTCCCAATATCTGAGCACTCAAAGAACTCCCATGGCTACATGCGGAGAATCAAAAGAAGAGCAAAGCATGAAGAAGACACTAGAAACTTCGGAGGACAATGAGGAACATGGCTTTGTATTGGAACAAGTGGAGCAAGCCATAATAGTTGCAGAGGAAGAAGTGGTTGAAGACTTAGGAGATGCTGAACCTCCATGGGAAAGTCAAGACATAGAGCCTCCTTCCAAGACAGTTGCATTTGATGTTGAGGAGGGTGTACAACCTCCAAGGCATGTCATAGTTAAGGAATTGGAAGAGGTCAATCAAGAGATGGAGATTCAAGAAGAAGAAGCACAACCTTCCATGCCCTTGGTAAGTAATGAAGAAGAGATTGAATTGGAAGAAAGCTACCAAGAGGAAGAGGTTGAAATTAAAGAAGTTTGCAAAGAGGTGGAAATTGTCAAAGAGCATAAGGGAGTGGAGCCTGAAATCACCTTGCCGAAGTTATTAGAGACCCCTCCCCCTAAGTTGCCATCATCCTTCACAACATTCAAGTGGGTAAAATTCATATCCCTTAGTTTTCTAATTCCGCTTGAATATGGGCTACTGGAGACGGATGGTCAACTTAGAGCTCTTTGTGGCATTAAGAGTAAGAGTAAGATGGCCAGTGGTAAGAATTGTCCTGCAAGGTTCATTATGGTTGGAAGCTTTAAGTTTAAACGCAAAGGTTGGTATAAAGCTCAACTGAATGGGTCTAGGAAGCTGTTTGGATGTCTCAGTGAGAATTCCGACTGTCCACCACCCAAGTGAAAAAATGATGATCAACAAGAAGATGGGTGCAAAGGCAAGGTCTGGGACCCCGGAATTCAATCTAGAAATCAGCACTCTTGGGGCCTTGTCACTTGCTTTAACTTACTTGAAGGCTTTATGCGCCTAGTTTGGGATCCCGGAGGCCATTAGAATTACAAACATTGGTGGAGATTCCTGGATGAATACAAGCACAAGCCACCATAACAGGGAGCTCACCAAATGTCCAACTTAAGGACTTTAACTAAAAGTGCTAGGTGGGAGACAACCCACCACGGTATGATCGTTCCTTTTCAACTTTAATTTTAATTTTATTTCGTTTTGTTTGTTTTTGAGTTTTATTTTATTTCATTGAACCTGGAATAATTCATAACATCTGCATACTGCATTCTGCATTCAGATTTAAAAAAAAAAGCACGTACGTGACGCGGCAGCGTCGCTGACGCGTCCGCGTCACTAGTGCGTTGGGAAGAAAAGAATTGAACAGAGATTCATGCGAGAGCGTGGCTGGAGGCGCGCTGATAAACCACTATTTTATAGTTTATATTGTGTTTAATTGTGTGGTTTTGTCAAGATCCTTACCCACTTCTTCATCAATTTCGCATGCATTTAGATTTCCTTCCCAAATTCAGTACATATTTGAAAATTGCTTCCTAGAGACTTTAATTATTTAGTTTTAATTCTCCTTTATTCCATTCGATGCCGTGATCTGTGTGTCAAGTGTTTCAGGCTTTATAGGGCATGAATGAGATGGAGATTGGAGAGGAAGCTAGCAAAAATGGAAGGAACACAAGAATTTGAGGAGATAACTAGCGAGAAGTGGCGTGGTCGCATGGCTCACGCGACCGCGCGAAGGAGCGCAAATCGCAGTGACGCGGTCGCATGGCTTGCGCGGCCGCACGGATTGGAAAGCGCAAGCGACGCGGTAACATGGACGACGCGAACGCGTGGAGAGGAAAAAGCGCAAGCGACGCGTCCGCATGGATGACGCAATCGCGTGACGTGCGCGATCTGCATAATCTGTAGAATTCGATGGGGCGATTTTGGACCTTATTTCGGCCCAGTTTTCGGCCTGGAACAGCAGACTAGAGTTAGAGAATATGCAGAAACAACACACACATTCATTCAGTAGTTTTGAGATCTAGTTTTTCACTCTCTTAGGTTTTTCTCTCTAGTTTTTAGAATTTTGATTTTCAATTGGTCTTAGCATTGGAACATTGAGAAGAGTTATTTCCTCATCAAGACTTCATCATTCTAGTTTGTTCTCTTAACTTGGTTTTATTCTTCCATGTTCTTTGTTATGTTCAATTTTGTCATTCAGATACTTTTATGATTATTTAATGCAAGGATTATTTCTTTTTAATTCAATTTCAATTCCAATAATCATGTCTTCTTTTAATTCCCTTTCATGTGCTATGGATTCTTTATTTACAATGCGTGAGTAGTTTCATTACTTGATGGAGAGTTGATTAAAAGGAACTCTTGAGTTGGAAGGATTGAAGGAAAAATTTGTAGTTGGGTTAAATGTTGGATTGCTATCCTGTCACCAACGCCAATCCCCTTGAACTAAGTGGGTTGTAACTCGTGAACAGATCTGGCATTCCAACTTGTTTGACTTTCCCTTACCTAGTAAAGGATAACCAAACAGAGTAACCGTTAACTATAAATCAATCTTAAAAATCACTCCATCAATGATAGAGATTCTAACTAATCAATTCCCAGTCAAGGCTTTTATTTATATTATTTAAAATTCCTCAATTTAAATTCCAATTTACTTAGCTCAACTTCTTGGAACATCTGATTAACAAAACAGCACACTTTTCTGCAACTCGTTGGGAGACGACCTGGGACTTAAAACTCCCAGTAATTTTAATTTAAACTCTCTGTGACATATTTCTAAATTGATAGGCAGATTTTCGGTGAGTTAAGAACTATACTTTCAACATAACCATTTTAATAAATTTTTAATTCACCAGTTTCTGCTTCCCATCAATTTTTGGCGCCGTTGCCGGGGAGTTGCAATAGAGTGCTAATTTTATTAATTAGAATTTATTTATTTGCATTTTATTTAATTTTACTACTATGAGCTGCATGTTTCTTCTGTCAAATGACACGTTCACTTCCTGATCCACGCTTGCTAATATTCGATCCTGAAATTGAAAGAACAATTTCACGAATAAGGCGAGAACAGCGTAGGTTAGCCCGCTCTGAGGGCGGATCTGAAAGTAAATCTGAGGAAGAAACCAGCCCCCGTTCTACTGATTCGGTTGTTTTACGTGCAGAAAACATGGCAGCTAGAAGAGTTACCATTCAGGAGGAAGGAGCTCCTGATTTTACAATGCAACCGTTTCAAGCGCATCATCCAGCGGTAGCTACGGATTTTGAAATAAAGACCGCACTGTTAAATTTGATGCCCAAGTTTCATGGCCTACCTGCTCAAGAGCCTATCAAGCACTTGAGAGATTTTCAGGCAGCCTGTTCTACTGTCAGGCGTGATGGCACTGATGAAACTTCAATTCTGCTGAAAGCTTTTCTGTTCTCTCTTGAGGGAAAAGCAAGAGAGTGGTACTACACTCAACCTATAGCAAATGTATCCAACTGGGATACACTCAGAAAGGAGTTTCTGGAGAAATTCTTTCCATCTAAAGTTACTGATAAACTGAGGAAGGATATCTCTACAATTGTTCAGGATGACAATGAGACTCTCTTTGAATATTGGGAGCGCTTCAATAATCTTCTGGAAGCATGCCCCCACCACATGATTGACAAGATCGTACTACTCAGCTATATCACACAAGGTATGAGGCCCCAAGATAAGACCACATTGGAAAGTGCCAGCAATGGGTCTATGAAGAAGTACAAGACCACTGATGAAGCTTGGCAATTGATCAGTGATTTAGCTGAATCTACTCGGAACCACAGACAGAAGCAAGGCCGTTCAAAAGCCGTTGCAGAAGTATCTTCTGGCATAGAGACTGCTGCTCTAAATCAAAGCATCTGTGAGATGACCAACCTGCTGAAGCAAATGCAGTTGAATCAACAAGCTCAGCAAACTCAACCGCAGCAAAACCAACAACTAGTTCCACAAAGAATTTGCGAAATTTGTGCTGATTACAGCTATTACACTGATGAATGCTCGCAGCTCCAACAAGAAGACAACATGGTGGAATCCACTCACAACTTCTATGACCGCCCCAACCAAGGGTACAATCAAAGTGGAAATAATAACCATGGATGGCAGGACAATTCAAACCAGAATTGGAGGGACAACAATAATAGGGGAGGCAGAGATAATCAGGGAAATCAGAGATGGAATAATAACAACAACAGGCAGCAAAATCAACCTTATCGAGCACCTCACCTGAGGCAAAACCAAGGACCACCGAACAATCAGCAGCAAACCTCTCAATTTACTCATTCCTCTGTATCTTCTAGTGAAGATTTATTACAAGGTTTTGAGAAAAGACAACTGGCCATGGAAAGTACCATCGTGAACACTATTAACGCCAGTCTGAATGGTCTCGCCTCTACTTTGCAAGCTTTTATGACACAGCTTGGTTCAGCACAAAATTCCAGTAACCAACCTTCAAGCACCACTGGAATCCCCTTTCAACCATTACCCAATCCAAAGGGAGGCATTAATGCCATCACCCTGAGGTCCGGAACCACACTGCAGGAGAGGAATAAGGAGGAACCAAGCTCACCAGAATACGCCTCAGCTGAAGAGGTAGTAGAAATCGAAGATGTTGAAGAGGAAGAGGATATACAGGACATAGCTGAAGAAGAGATAGCTCAACCACAGGAAGAAGCACCAAAAGGCGCAGGCACCACGGAACCCACTGTTCCCGTTCCATTTCCACAGCTTGCAAGGAAGCCTAGGAAGCAGCAGGAACCTGATCCTAAAATGGTAGAAATATTCAAAAAGGTTGAGGTGACTGTTCCCCTTTTTGATGTTATTCAGCAGGTACCTAAATATGCAAAGTTTCTAAAAGACTTATGTATCCATAAAGACAAGATTAATGAATTAGAAACTATTCCTTTAGGTAGCTCTATATCTGCTTTAATGGGAGGATTACCTGAAAAATATAGTGATCCAGGTCCTTGCATAGTTAGTTGTACTATTGGTGGTGTAGTAATTTATGATTGCATGTGTGATTTAGGAGCATGTATCAGTATAATGCCTTTGTCTATATATGATGTTTTAAGGCTCCCTCCCTAAAAAAGGTCGGCAGCTCGTTTTGTGTTAGCAGATAAAAGCATTATTACAGTGGCTGGAGTTGCTGAAGATGTTTTGGTGAACATTAAAGGGCTCACATTTCCCACTGATTTTTATATCTTGGAAATGCCCCATAATGATTCAGATAAACCATCATCAATCCTACTTGGAAGACCATTCCTGAAAACATCAAAATTCAAATTGGATGCTTTTTCAGGAACTTACTCCTTTGAAATAGATGGCCGCATAGTAATCTTCAATCTGAATGGAGTCATTGACAACCCCCCAGAAGATCGTTCTATCTTTCAGTGTGATGTCATAGACGAAAGTGTGGCTGAAGTTCAAAAAGAAGAGTTTGAAGAGAGGCACACTGGACAAGGTCCAAGTGTGGGGACCCTCTTAAATGACAGTGAGGGCACTTCGCCATTTTCACAAGCCACAGATAATCCAGAGCCTGCTCACGATCAAAAGTTATAATTGAAACCTCTCCCTCCACATCTCAAATATGCTTATCTTCAGGATGAGCAGAAGCTTTCGGTTATTATTGCAAGGGAACTGACTTCTCAACAAGAAGAGCAGTTACTTGATGTACTGAGGAAGCATAAGAAGGCAATTGGGTGGAGTTTGGCAGACATAGTGGGAATTAACCCTCAAGTATGCGAGCACAGAATATTTTTAGAAGAGGGAGTAAGACCTGTCCGTCAACCACAAAGAAGATTGAATCCCACCATCTTGGAAGTTGTCAAAAAGGAAGTGACCAGACTATTGGAAGCAGGTATCATATATCCCATTTCAGACAGTGAATGGGTAAGCCCAGTACAAGTGGTGCCCAAGAAGTCCGGAGTCACTACCGTGAAGAATGTCTTCCAAAGGTGCATGATGAGTCTTTTCTCTGACCTTATTGAGGACTGTATGGAAGTTTTTATGAACGATTTTAGCGTTTATGGTGATTCTTTTAACCTTTGCTTAGATGGATTATCTAGAGTATTAGATAGATGTGTTAATACAAACCTTGTATTGAATTTCGAAAAATGCCACTTTATGGTAAAGCAAGGGATTGTATTAGGACATGTGGTATCTAATAATGGCATTTCTGTAGACCCAGCAAAGGTGAATGTTATTTCTAGTTTACCTTACCCCTCTTCTGTGAGGAAAGTCCGTTCGTTCCTTGACCATGCAGGTTTCTACAGGAGATTTATTAAGGACTTTAGTAAGGTAGCACTTCCCTTATCCAGATTACTGCAGAAGGACATTGAGTTCGAGTCCAGTGACGATTGCAAACAAGCATTTGATAAGCTGAAGACTGCTCTAACTCAAGCCCCAATTGTGAGAGGACCCGACTGGAGCCAGCCGTTTGAAATCATGTGCGATGCTTCCAACCATGCAGTAGGAGTAGCGCTGGCTCAGCGTGAAGGTAAGGATCCTTTTGTTATTGCCTATGCGTCTAAGACTTTAGACACTGCCCAGTCCAATTATACTACTACTGAGAAAGAGCTACTTGCTATTGTTTTTGCTCTGGATAAATTCCGAGCCTATTTACTTGGTACCAAAGTAGTAGTGTATTCAGACCACCCAGCTCTAAAGTATCTATTAGCTAAAAAGGAGTCCAAACCAAGACTTATACGTTGGATACTGCTGTTACAAGAATTTGATTTAGAAACAAAGGATAGGAGTGGTAATCAAAATTTAGTAGCAGACCACTTGAGTCGCCTTGAACATATTAAGGATGATTCTACTCCTATAGATGATAATTTTCCTTTTGACAACCTGCAAGCAGTATCTGAGGTAGTCCCTTGGTATGCACCTGTTGCTAATTATTTAGTTAGCCGCACATTTCCTCCACATTTTTCTAAACATCAAAGAGACAAGCTGAAAAGCGAGTCTAAATATTATATATGGGATGACCCATATTTATGGAGATGCGGCGCTGACCAGATAATTAGACGTTGTGTACCTCAATCAGAATTCCAGTCCATTTTAGAGGCCTGTCACTCATCTGAGAGTGAAGGACATTTTGGCCCTCAATGAACAGCTAGAAAGATCATTTCGCTTAGTTTATGGAAAAGCTTGCCATCTTCCAGTTGAAATCGAACACAGAGCCTTCTGGACAGTTAAAGAGTGCAACATGGAAATTGAGAAGGCCGGAGCTGAAAGGAAGTTGCAACTGCAGGAACTGGAGAACCTTCGCCTAGAAGCTTATGAGAATTCCAGAATTTGCAAGGAAAGGATGAAAGCTATGCATGATCAAAACATCAAGAAGAAAGAATTTCAACCTGGAGATTTCGTCCTCCTTTACAAATCTCGACTAAGGCTAATGCCCGGTAAGTTAAGATCAAAATGGGAAGGTCCATACAGAGTAGAGAAGGCTGAACCGTACGGAGTTTATCACCTAAGCCATCCTTCAAGCTCTGAACTTATTAAGGTTAATGGACACCGCCTGAAGCTGTACCATGGTGAGAAGGTGCAGAAAAGCAAAGAGCTTGAGATCCTCCACTTGGAAGATCCCCACATAGCAGCAGATTGAGCTAGTGGAGCGTCCAACTTACGGACGTAAAAGCAAAGTGCTTGGTGGGAGACAACCCACCGCGGTATGATCGTTCTTTTCTTCACTTTTAGTTTTTTTTCTTCTTTAATAACTCTTCTCTTTATTAGTGCTTTCGTGCTCTTTCATTTGCATGTCTTTATCTTTTTCAAAAAAAAAAAATTTTCTCGCCGCGCGACGCGATCGCACCAGCGACGCGTCCGCGTGGCAGGGGGAGTAAAGAAAAAAAAAATGAACAGAAAGTTACGCAGGAGCAGCGCTGGAGTCGTGCCAATGGCACAAATTACCCCACGCGACCGCGTCGCCTGGGAATCATAGCCTCCCACGCAACCGCGTGCCCTGCATTTTCGACGTAAAAAGGTGCACAATGCTATTCTGTACGAGAGTGATGCTGGATTGGTGCTGGAAGCACAATCCTTGTCACGCGACCGCGTCGCTGACGCGGCCGCGTCACCCATTTTATAACGCACACTCATGCGATCGCGTGACCCACGCGATCGCGTCACCCAATTTTGGCTATTAAAATAAATTGAACAGAGAGTTGTGTTGGAGCGAGGCTGCACTCGCGCCAGCAGCGCAACACGGGTCACGCGACCGCGTGACTGACGCGATCGCGTCTTCTTACCTGATGCGCATCCACGCGAACGCGTGCCCCACGCGGCCGCGTTGCATGCGCCGCACAACTCAACCTAAATTGCCAAATTATCTTATCTTTCTTTCCTCCAAATCCTAATTTTTCTTTTCCCTCATTCTTTCTTCCTTCTCCCTTCCCCTTTCTATCTCACCTCTCACTCTCTCTCTCTCTTTCCTCCATTAACAAGGTTTTACCTTCTTCTTCCTTCTTTCTTTTTCTATCATTTTTTTATTGTTCTACATGTATTTTCTTTTTCTTTTCTTCTTTTTTTTAATTATTCCTATTTTCTTTATTCTTCTTTTCCCTTTTTACATGGTGTTAGAAATTTTTTGAGTCATTATCCCTCATTATATGATTGTGACTTGTTACAATTTATTTGACAATTATTATTATTTTTTTAGGGGATTGCTTGCATGTTCAATTTCATACTTTTTATATCTTGTTTAACATGCATGCTATGTGTTTGTGAAAAAGCCCATGTGACATTATGCACTTCTCTGTGTTACTATACTATTCAATGCTTGCTTTTCACAACTTTCCCTTATTATTTTATTAATTGAATTCAATTGTCAATACAAACGTGATGGTTTGTTACAAAGTAATGCTTGGTCTATGCTACTCATGCCCTTTGCCAGCATGCCAATAAACACCTTGCATTCACTTGTCTTTTTATGTACTAGCTATTTCCCATTGATGGCTTTTCATATGTACTCGAGAGCATGTGTTAATGTCATCTACATTTTACTGTGCATCATTCACCCTCTTTTCCGTTTCCTTCCTTGCTGTATCTCTCTTTGAATTTAATTTCCTTTCTCTTCCCTTCTTTCAGGATGGCCACCAAGAAAGGAAAGGAGAAAGCAACTTCCAGACCACCAGCAAGAAGAGGAACTAAAAGAGCATTAGTGGCAGAGCCTTCTTCAACCGCAGTCAAGCCCTCAACAAAACGAGTCAAGAGGATAATAAAGGTTGACGAAAAGGAGAAAGCCTTTCCAGCAAAGGACGCTGCGCAATTTTTCAATCGCTACTGTGAGCAGATGTTCCCCATCCTGGTAGAAAGGAACTATAACAATGAATACCTTCTTATCCTCCCGTCCAATATTGCCACCTTTGTTGAGCCAAAAATTGAGCGAAGACAATGGGGTTTCCTACGGAAACAGCCAAGGCAGGTCAATCTTTCTTGGGTAGTTGAGTTCTACTCC
>NC_029793.2:36172888-36210579 GCF_000816755.2 Arachis ipaensis | reverse complement strand
GCCGTAACGAGCGCCGATTCAAACACCTCAAGGAGCTACTCAAGGGACGCTTCAGAGACTCAGACACCCCAGACTCCACTTCCTTTACTAGCACAGGGAGCCATGACGGTCCCGACTGTGGAGATACTGCCACCAGCCCACCCCTGTTTCTGACAGATGGCACCGAGGACGGTGCAAAGCCTTAAGTGTGGGGAGGTCGGTCAGTACCTGACTTCCGGAGGTAAATTCTCTTCTCTGTACACCAATAATTAGAATATTTTAGTTAGATTTTCTTTCTTTTATAGAATAGAATAAATTGCATAGGTTAGAATAGTTGCATGCATGTTCTACTTGATTGAAAAGACAATAAGTTTCTTTTAAAAATCTATCTTTGGAATAAAATTTCACTAATTTTTCAAAATTTTTAGGACAAATCTGCTTGAGTTGTATTTAGAACATGATGTTTAAGCTAAAGAACACACAACCTGTGAAAGATTTAAGCCTTTATGTATGGTTACATCATTTAACCATAATTATTTTATTCTTGTGTGTTTACTTCTCTATGATTGTAATCTATATTTTGTTTTATCTTATATGTCCAATATTTATTATATTTACATGCTTGCACATGATTGAGGCCATTATTTGTTTAAACTCACTTATCCAAATCAAGCCTACCCTTTTCAATTACCCTTGTTAACCACTTTGAGCCTTTAATTCCCATTTGTTCGATATTTTACCACATTACTAACCTTAAGCCGAAAAATAATTGTATATCCCAATTTGAATCTTTGGTTAGCTTAAGATAGAATTGTGTGTGCTAGTTAAGTATGGGAAATTGTGGGAACAAAAGTTGTTAAGGGGATGTGTCATGAAAATTTAAAGGAAATTTGGATACCTTTTCATGTGAAACTATAAGAATCAAAAATCTATGTGCGTCGATAAGCTTTATTTATTTCAATTCAAAAAAAAAAATTTATGATAAACAAATAAATAAGGGGACAAAATTACCCCAATGTTAAATTCAGAATTCAAAAATCAATGCACATATGATAGAATTAAAATACAAAGTTGAAACATGAGTATGGGTTGAAAAAGGGAATTATGGGTAGCTAGGCATGAATTTAAAAGTATATAGAATATATGTATATTAGGTGAGAGCTTAGGTTAATTAAAGATTCAATTTATAAAGCTCACTTAGCCATATGTATACCCTTACCTGCACCTTGGCCCCATTACAACCCTGAAAAGACCTCATGATGTTTGCATTGGTATATTAACTGTTGTTGATTGGTTAGAAGAAAAACAAAAGTTAGAAAGTATGATTAGAGAAGGATAGAGTGATCACCCTATACACTAGAGATTAGAGCGTACATACATTATCAGTGAGGGTTCAATACTTGAATTTTCATGTTCCTTGCTTTCATAAGCTATCTTCTTGCACTTTTATCGGTTTTATTGTATAATGATAGAATTAGTGGAATTTGGGTTGTAATTGTCTTGAAGGGCTTATTTACTTTTGATCAAGTGGACAATAATCATATAGTTGCATTTATTTATATATGTAAGATTGCATTGCATTTCATGAGTTTCTGCATGTTCATACTTATTTCCTTGTCTCCTTCAATTTAGCATGAGGATATGCTAATATCTAAGTGTGGGGAGGTTGATAAACCACTATTTTATAGTTTATATTGTGTTTAATTGTGTGGTTTTGTCATGATCCTTACCCACTTGTTCATCAATTTAGCATGCATTTAGATTTCCTTCCCAAATTCAGTACATATTTGAAAATTGCTTCCTAGAGACTTTAATTATTTAGTTTTAATTCTCCTTTATTCCATTCGATGCCGTGATCTGTGTGTCAAGTGTTTCAGGCTTTATAGGGCATGAATGAGATGGAGATTGGAGAGGAAGCTAGGAAAAATGGAAGGAACACAAGAATTTGAGGAGATAACCAGCGAGAAGTGGTGCGGTCACATGGCTCACGCGACCGTGCGAAGGAGCGCAAATCGCAGTAACGTGGCCGCATGGCTTGCACGGCCGCGCGGATTGGAAAGCGCAAGCGACGCGGTAGCATGGACGACGCGAACGCGTAGAGAGGAAAAAGTGCAAGCGACGCGTCCGCATGGATGACGCGATCGCGTGACGTGCGCGATCTGCATAATCTGCAAAATTCGATGGGGGCGATTTTGGACCTTATTTCGGCCCAGTTTTTTGGCCCGGAACAGCAGACTAGAGTCAGAGAATATGCAGAAACAACACACACATTCATTCAGTAGTTTTGAGATCTAGTTTTTCACTCTCTTAGGTTTTTCTCTCTAGTTTTTAGAATTTTGATTTTCAATTGGTATTAGCATTGGAACATTGAGAAGAGTTATTTCCTCATCAAGACTTCATCATTCTAGTTTGTTCTCTTAACTTGGTTTTATTCTTCCATGTTCTTTGTTATGTTCAATTTTGTCATTCAGATACTTTTATGATTATTTAATGCAAGGATTATTTCTTTTTAATTCAATTTCAATTCCAATAATCATGTCTTCTTTTAATTCCCTTTCATGTGCTATGGATTCTTTATTTACAATGCGTGAGTAGTTTCATTACTTGATGGGGAGTTGATTAAAAGGAACTCTTGAGTTGGAAGGATTGAAGAAAAAATTTGTAGTTGGGTTAAATGTTGGATTGCTATCCTGTCACCAACGCCAATCCCCTTGAACTAAGTGGGTTGTAACTCGTGAACAGATCTGGCATTCCAACTTGTTTGACTTTCCTTTACCTAGTAAAGGATAACCAAACAGAGTAACCGTTAATTATAAATCAATCTTAAAAATCACTCCATCAATGATAGAGATTCTAACTAATCAATTCCCAGTCAAGGCTTTTATTTATATTATTTAAAATTCCTCAATTTAAATTCCAATTTACTTAGCTCAACTTCTTGGAACATCTGATTAATAAAACAGCACACTTTTCTGCAACTCGTTGGGAGACGACCTGGGACTTAAAACTCCCAGTAATTTTAATTTAAACTCTCTGTGACATATTTCTAAATTGATAGGCAGATTTTCGGTGAGTTAAGAACTATACTTTCAACGTAACCATTTTAATAAATTTTTAATTCACCAGCTTCTGCTTCCCATCACGCACCTTTAGCATAATTTGACCTCACGCGACTGCGTCGCTGACGCGTCCGCGTCAGGTGGGAACATTGGCCTCCCGCGCGACCGCGTCACCCACGCGGCCGCGTGACCTGAAAATCGACGTCAAAAGGGTGCATGGCCAAAAAATGAGCTGGAATGATGCTGGACTGGCGCTAGACGCCCAGACCTTACCACGCGAACGCGTGACCCACGCGTCCGCGTCATATTGGAAATAAGGCCATTCACGCGATTGCATGCCCCACGCGATCGCGTCACCCAATATTTGGCAATTAATGATTTTGAACAGAGAGCTGTGCGAGTGCGAGGCTGCCCTCGCGCCAGTAGCATAAACTGTGTCACGCGACCGCGTGACCGACGCGACCGCGTCAATTCATTTAAGTGCAAGTCACGCGAGCGCGTGCCCCACGCGTCCGCGTCGCTTGCGCCGCACAACTTATCCAGATCAGCCAATTATCTTATCTTTTCTTCCCCAATCCTAATTTCTTCTATCTTTTCTTCTTTCTTTCTTACTTTATTTCTTTCCCTTCTCACCCTTCTTATCTTTTATTTTATTTTATTTATTTGCATACTTTCATTCATTGTATTTTAATTTTGTATATTTTTATTTTCTTTTCTAGATTTATTCTCTTAGCATTGGTATTCAAATGTTCTTATTCAACTGTTATATCTTTTCTGGTATTATCTTAGTGCTTATGACTTGTTTTATTCTGATTGGGTAACATCATTTAAATCAATGCTAATCTTTTATGATACTTGTACTTCTCTTGCATTGATATGAACTTATACTATCTTGCATTACCCACACTCTCTTCCCCATTGTTACAAATTTTGTACCAATAGTATGCCATGTGCTTATATTATTTTCTCACGTACATGTTGAAGCTTCCATGTAAATGAGACCCTTATCATTTGGCATTAACCCAACCATACTTTATTTATTTTCTTATCTTTATTATTGGGTTACCTTTCTTCCCTTTTTCTTTCAGGATAGCCACCAGGAAGAGAACCGGAAGACGTTTACATGGGGAGACAAACAAGTCCATCTGCAAAATCTTCGGAGAAAAGCGCCAGTTGGAATAGCCCGTCCACCTGCACATCTTAGCATGCACCGAGGACGGTGCAATCTTTAAGTGTGGGGAGGTCGATACCGACTTCCATGGGTTAGTCACTTCATATTTTAGCACCAATGTTTAATTTTCTTTGTTAAATTAGTTGTTGCATTTGCATATTTGTTTGATTTTATGCATCTAGTTACTACTTGGTTAAAGTAATAAAATTCTTTTAAGATCCTATCTTTGAAAATTTTCACTAATTTAAATTGAAAAAAAAATCATTTTATGTTAAATTTGTTTGAAGTTGTATTTGGAACATGATTTTTGAGCTAAAGAACACACAACCTGTGAGATTTGAGCTTATTTATATGGTTACATTATTTAACCATAAATATTTTATTCCTGTGTGTTTCCTTCTCTATGATTGTAATCTATATTTTGTTCCAATCTATATGTCCAATATTTAATGTATTTACATGCTTGCATATGATTGAGGCCATTGTTTGATTTTAGCTCACTTATCCCAAATAAGCCTACCCTTTAAATCATCCTTGTCAGCTACTTTGAGCCTTTTAATCCCCATTTATTCTGTATTTTACCACATCACTAGCCTTAAGCAGAAAAACAAATTGAAAATCCCAAGTGAATCTTTGGTTAGCTTAAGATAGAAATTGTGCATCAACTAAGTGTGAGAAAACTGTGGGAACATGGGTTAATAAGGGGATGTATCATGTTTCTAATTTATTTGAATATTGAAAATTTGGGAACCTACTCATGAAAAACTAAAATAAAAAAATAATGGAGAATCCATGTGCATTGATAAGTTATGTTTGCTTTTATGATTCAAAAAAAAAAGAGAAAAAGAAAAAAAAATATATATATATATAATATAAATAAATAAATAAATAAGGGGACAAAATTACCCCAATACTAAGTTAATGAAAATATCAATACACATGTGACAAAAGTAAAGAAATATAAAAAATTTGGTACATGAGTATGGGAATCATACAAAAGTGGGAATTATGGGTAGCTAGGTATGATTTTAAAGTTTTATAGAGTGTATGTATGTTAGGTGAGAACTTAGGTTAGTCAAAGATTCAAATTATAGCTCACTTAGCCATATATATATATCCTTACCTTTACCTTAGCCCCATTACAACCCTGAAAAGACCTCATGATGTTTGCATCTGTATGCTCTATATTTGTTGATTGGTTAGGTGAAGAACAAATTTTAGAAAGCATGACTAGAGAAGAGTAGAGTGATTAACCCTAGACACTTGAGAGTTAGAGTGATATACACTACCAGTGAGGGTTCAGTGCTTAATTCTATATTCCCTGCTTTCATGAGCTATCTTCTTACAAGTTTACTTGTCTTTTATTGTATAATTTGAATTAGTAAAGTCTGATTTATGTTTGTCTTGAAAAGCTTATTTACTTTTAACTAAGTAGGTAGGAACACTTTTGCATGTAGTTACATTCATAGGTTGCATTTCATACATTCTACCATCCCTCTTCATCTTTATAGCTTCTCTTGAGCTTAGCATAAGGACATGCTAATGTTTAAGTGTGGGGAGATTGATAAACCACTATTTTATGGTTTATCTTATGCTTAATTGAGTGGTTTTTATCAACTCTTTACCCATTTATTCATACTAATCGCATGCTTTATGTTTTCCTTCCTGATTTTGTGCTATGATTGAAAACATGCTTCTTTGGCCTTATATTTGCTAATATTAATCCTCTCTTATCACCATTAGATGCCTTGATATATGTGTTAAGTGATTTCAAAGATTACAGGGCAGGAATAGCTCAGAGGATGGAAAGGAAGCATGCAAAAATGGAAGGAATACAAGAAGTTGAAGGAACTGCAAAGCTGTCAGCCTGACCCTCTCGCACTAAAACGGCCATAACTTGAGCTACAGAGGTCCAAACTATGCGGTTCTAGTTGCATTGGAAAGCTAACGTCTGGGGCTTCGATATGATATATAATATGCCATAGTTGCCTTGACGCTAGGCGACGCGACCACGTGCTCCATGCGGATGGGTCGCAGTGACAGAAATTCAGCATGTTTGAATTCGCAACCAGCGAATTCTGGGTTGTTTTTGACCTGGTTCTTGGCCCAGAAAACACAGATTAGAGGCTATAAAGTGAGGAATGCATCCATTCATAAATAAGCATTCATAATTCACAATTTTAGGAGTAGATGTAGTTTTTAGAGAGAGAGGTTCTCTCCTCTCTCTTAGGATTAGGATTATGATTTAAGATTTCTCTTAGTTTTAGGAGTGACTCTCAATCCCAGGTTCAATGTTCTTTTACTTTATATTTATCTCTTACTTTCAGATACTTTAATGCTTATATTAGTTATGTTGCATATTTGGCTTATGCTACATTCATGTTATGATTTTCTTAATTAATATTATTTGAGGTATTTCAGATTTAAGATTGCTTTGCTTTATTTATATTGACGCTTTTAATTTAATTTAGAATTTTCCCTCTTGGCTTTGGTTGAGTCATTGGAGACACTTGAGTTATCAAACTCATTGTTGATTGAAAATTGGAATTCTTCAAGAATTAATTCGAGTTCCAATAACTCTAACTTTTCTCAAGGAAAGACTAGGATCTGAGGAATAAAAATTAATTCATCCACTTAACTCACCTTCATAGTTAGAGGTTAACAAAGTGGGAGAAGAATTCAATTCTCATTACAATTGATAAGGATAACCAGGATAGGACTTCCAGTTATAATACCTTACCAAGAGTTTATTTTATTATTATTATTTTATTTTTCTTATCATTCAACATACTGCTTTCTTTCTTTCTAAAACCCCTAATTTACAAGACTCATAACCAATAATAAGAACATACTTCCCTGCAATTTCTTGAGAAGATGACCCGAGGTTTAAATACTCGGTTATCAATTTTAAAAGGGGTTTGTTACTTGTGACAAACAAAACATTTGTACGAAGGGATTTCTGTTGGTTTAGAGACTATATCTACAACGCGACTGTTTTTATAAAATTCTTTACTGGCAAAAATCCTAACGTCAATCTGCTCAGGGACCTATCGGTTTAGGTAAATATTTAATGCATTCTCCGATCAGAGAAGTAATTTTTGGGGGAGAAACTATGCAATTTTGGGATCTACGTGCTCCCTGGTTAAAACCTCTTTCCAAAGAACAAAAGACTGTGTCGGTTGTAAGAGGTGTGAATCCGCCTGTCCTACATATTTCTTAAGTGTTCAAGTTTTTTTATGGCATGAAACAACTCGAAGCATGAGTCTAGCTTATTGAGACCGCCCCTTTCTTTTTTCCAAAAAACAAACACCACAAGAATACGTTTTTTACTAGCAAAAATCTGCACTCAAAATAGAAAGATAATAGAAATATCTTTCTATTTTGAGCGCAGATTTTTCTAGCCAAGTGTATCTTATTTTTATCACGAATTAGTTTTCTTGGTTAACAATATTTGTACTTTTATCAATAGCTGGGAGTTCTTTAATATTCTTATTTCCTCATCGAAGAAATAAGATAATTAAGTGGTATACAATTTGCATATGTTTAATCGATCTGTTGATAACAGCCTATGAATTTTGTTATCATTTTCAATTCGATGATCGATTAATCCAATTGACAGAAAATTATGAATGGATTATTTTTTTACTGGAGATTCGGAATAGATTGACTCTCTATAGGACTCATTTTATTGACGGTTACCACTATAGTTACTTCAGCGGCTCAACTGGTTACTCGAGAATCCCGATTATTCTATTTTCTGATGCTAGCAATGTACAGTGGTCAAATAGGACTTTTTTCTTGTCAAGACATTTTACTTTTTTTTTTTCATCATGTGGAAATTGGAATTAATTCCAGTTTATATACTTTTATTATATACGAACACTTTTTTTAAAATATATTTTTTAAGTTCAAATTTTGTAAAACCGAATAAATGGGCTTATAGATAAAAGACACTATAAATATTTCGAAAAAAGACAGACTTACCAAAAAAGTTGCATTTGCCAAAAATTCAAACCAATCGAAAGAATTTGAAAAATTTTGATAGAACAGGTCTATAGAAGAGATTCCTATTACTCCAACCAACAAAGTAAATAATACTGATATAAATATAGAAAAAAGCATAGTATTGGTGGATTTAAAAAAGAAGAAGACTTTTTAGTATGAAAATGAGTAATATCAATAAGAAGACGTGTTATGCTTTTGACATTTTGATTAATTCTATGGAAATATGCCCTTTTGGCTCTTGTTAAAAAAAAGATATTTCTGGTCATTATTTATTAATGTTAATAAATCTATTAAATAAAATCTTTTTTTTTTACTTTTTTTTACCCCACAAAGATATTGAATATAATGAATTTTTTTTGCCATTGAGATTTTGAAAATAAACATTGAAATATCCTTAAAAAACAAGTAAATAGATGCGAAACATATAAAATGCGGTTAATGCAGCTATAAAAAAATTTAGAAAAAATTTGATAGAATGGCTTCAACCTTGTCAACCGAAAATGAGAAAATAAAATCTGGATAAATATCAATTTCTATTACGAGTATAAGGATAGAAATCGAAATAAATAATTCTCACGGATCAGAATAAAAAAATACGAATTTGATGTATTAAAAAGTTTGTATCCATAGAACATTTGTCGTAACATGGATAATGAATAAATAGGAGTTAATATAATTCCAATTGTGTTTAAAAAAATTATTAGTATTTTTGTCATTAAAAGTTATTTTTGACTGGTTAGTATTCCAAAAAAAAAAATCATCAATTCTACAACAAAACTGCTCATGTCTGGCAATGCAAGGGAAGCCATTGATAAAATACTGAAAACTGTGAATATTTTGGGCATTGGGATAGCTATTCCACCCATTTGATCAAGATAAAGAAGACGTGGTCTATCATAACCTATTCCCGCGAAGAAAAAAAAAGTGCAGCAGCACTAATAAATTCATGAGAGATAATTTGTAAAATGGCCCCATTGAGTCCCGTATCACTTATAGAACCAATTCCAATAATTATGAAACACATACGAGATATTGAGAAATAAGCTATTCTTTTCTTTAAATTATCCTTACTTAAGACTAAGATTTGAAAGAGGAGTCAAACCGGGGTGTGTATAATAAAATTCTGATATAATAGCTAAAGGGAAACTCTTTCTTTTTTTTTTTTAATCTTTTGAAAGATTTCAAAGAATGCTTCTGGAATCCAATTAAATATACGAACAATTAGTTTACAGTATAGAAAAAATACATATATATATGTGATACTAAATATTGGATGTTAACGAATTATCTAGAAACCAACTATAATTATAGTTATCCAAATTTGTCCTACTACTGTCAATTTCGACAGGGATTCAAAAAAATGAAGCCCTTCTATATTCATTTATAATTATGAATTGAATCTTGATGAATGACTAACGAAATTGAATTAAGAAAACTCTAAAAAAAAAAGAATGGTTAAAAAATTTTATTTTAAGGGAAGATAAGAACAAAAGTTGTATGGATTTACAAAAACTATGGGAATAGAAAAATAAAGAATATCGAAGTAGTTCCAACAGTTCAATAAATATATTTTTTATTTTTTTTCATTTTTTTCCTCAATTATTTCGACTGAATAAATCTTTATTATTAATTGAAAAATTTAAGTCAAAATTGGTTGCTTGTATCATCAACCATTTTTCCTTTTTGTTATATTTACGTACCATCAATGCTAATATTATCATGATTGGGGAAATAAAAGATATAAAATAACGCATTAGTCCTTCTTCTTTAGTAAATTTAGAGTACACGCATCATTTTTCTCTTCTAGAATTAAATTAAGAAATACCCATGGTAACCATTTGTGAAGATAAAATTAGTAAAATTATCCACGAACGTATTGAACAATATAATGCTGAAGTAAAGATTATAAATACTGGTACTGTACTTCAAGTAAGTGATGGTATTGCTCGTATTTATAGTCTTGATGAAGTAATGGCAGGAAAATTAGTGGAATTTGAGGAGGGTACCAAAGAAATTGCTTTAAATTTGGAATCAAATAATGTTGGTGTTGTATTAATGGGTGATGGTTTGATGATATAAGAGGGAAGCTCGGTAAAAGTAACAGGAAGAATTGCTCAGATACCAGTAATTGAGGCTTATTTGGGTCGTGTTATAAATGAAAGGTTAAACCAATTGGCGGTCG
This sequence comes from Arachis ipaensis, assembly GCF_000816755.2. Taxonomy (NCBI): domain Eukaryota; kingdom Viridiplantae; phylum Streptophyta; class Magnoliopsida; order Fabales; family Fabaceae; genus Arachis; species Arachis ipaensis. Next base: position 36,200,183 of record NC_029793.2, on the reverse strand, counting down.
AGGAGAAATTTTATCTTTCGAATCTCGATTAATCGAATCTTCAGCTCCCGGCATTATTTTGAGACGTTCCGTATATGAGCCTCTTCAAACAAGACTTACTGCTATTGATTCAATGATCCCTATAGGGCGTGGTCAGCAAGAATTAATTATTAGGGACAGACAAATAGGTAAGATAGTAGTAGCTACAGATACGATTCTCAATCAACAAGGACAAAATGTAATATGTGTTTATGTAGCTATTGGTCAAAAAACATCCTCTGTGGCTCAAGTGGTGACCACTTTACAAGAAAATGGAGCAATGGAATACACTATTATAGTAGCTAAAACTGTGGATTCTCCAGCTACATTACAATATCTCGCTCCATATGCAAGAGAAGTTCTAGCTGAATATTTTATGTACTGCGAACGCCACACTTTAATTATTTATGACGGTCCCTCTAAACAAGCCCAAGCTTATCGCCACATGTCTCTTCTATTAAAAAGACCGCCAGGTCACAAAACTTATCCGGGAGATAGTTTTTATTTGCATTCACGTCTTTTGGAAAGAGCCGCTAAATCAAGATCTCAGTTTGACAAAAACCAATCAAGTCAAAAGTCTTGAATACAAACGGTCCAAATTGAGAGAAATAAGTGCAAGACGTTCTCTTTGAGCAATCAAGTCAAAAGAAAAATACTCCATGACTCATAAATTCATCAATTGATAAGAAAATCAAGTAAGTTAAAAGAAAGATACTGCATGACTCGTACATTCATCAATTAATCCTAAAAATATATATTTACTTAACTAGTATGCCACAAAAGCAGCTTCTCTAAAATATAAAGGAACAACAGAAAAAACAACAGGAGTAAAAATAAATTCACTATGGATAAAGTCATCAAACAAAATAGCAAGACCAATTGGAGTAAATAGTGATTTTCTTCTTCTCAAAGTCCTACTTCTTATGAACCACCCTTTTGTTCTTGGAAGACCCGTAATGAGTATCTAGTTGCTTATTTTTGGAAGAGAGGTTCTCAACACATCTACTCTTGGATAATCTTCTACATAATAGTCAACATCATTTAAACTTCTTTGAAGATGCCTGGCTAGATCAAGCAAGGATCCAGGTAAAGAAGGACGAGATCTACACTATTAAACACTGGAAGCTAAAAAAGAACCAAAAATCATCTAAAGTGGTTGAAAACTCACCCTTGAAGAAGTTAAAAAGGTGTGAGTTTGAGAGCACCTTGATAAACCACTATTTTATGGTTTATCTTGTGCTCAATTGAGTGGTTTTTATCAAGTCTTTGCACACTTATTCATACAATTTGCATGGTTTTATAATTCCTTCCTAGTTTTGTTATATGATTGAAAACTTGCTTCGTAAGCCTTGAAAGCATGTATTTTTAATTTTTCTTTATACCATTCAGTGCCGTGATCTGTGTGTTAAGTGTTTTCAGGCTTTATAGGGCAGGAATGACTTAGAGGATGGAGAGGAAGCTTGCGAAAATGGAAGGAGCACAAGAAATAAAGGAGACAACCAGCGAGGATCGACGCGTGCACGTACTTGACGCGTACGTGTGAATTGGAGTTTGCACGACGACGCGTGCGCGTACCTGACGCATACGCGTGACTAGCGCAGAAGACAAGCGACGCGTGCGCGTACCTGACGCGTACGCGTGACATGCGCTACTTGCAGAAATCGCAGAAAATGCTGGGGTGATTTTGGGCCAAGTTTGGACCCAGTTTTCGGCCCAGAAATACAGACTAGAGCCAGGGGACAAGCAGAGACTCAACACACATTGACATTACGCATAGTTTTAGTTTTAGTTTTTGAATCTTAGAGAGAATTTCGACTACTTCCTCTAGATTTTCTTTACATTCATAGATTTTCTAGTTTTTATGCTTTTGATGCTTTTGCTTTGGATATTGAGAAGAGTCACTACCTCCATTGAAGTTGCTATTCTAGTTTGTTTTCTTATTCCTTTACTCTTTTAATTGCCCATTAACCCTGTTCAGATAAGTATGTTTATGATTTTGGAATTTATTAATGCAAAGAACTATTTTTATTTTTAATTGATTTTCAGTTATTGTTTAATTTATCATGTCTTCTTTTTATTCCCTTTACATGCCTGTGAACGTTATATTCAAGTCAATGGAGTAATTTCGTAACTTGATTGGGAGTTGATTAAAAAGGAGATCCTTGAGTTGGAATACTCAAGTGTAATTCTAATTGGAAGTTGTTGGCTAACTCTCTAGTCTCTAACTCTAATTCTTCCTTAGGAGAGGATTAGGACTTGAGGATAGAGTTGGTTAGTTAGTTACTTGACTTTCCTTTCTTCAGCAAGGGATGACCAAGCAGAACAACAACCTTTTACTATTACACTTGGGAAAATTCAACAAGGATAGAACTTCCAATTAATCTTCTCCCGGCCAAGGCTTTTATCTTCATTATATAAATTCTCTCGCTAATTTTCATTGCTTTAATTTACAATTATTTACTTTTCTATTTCTCAACTCAAAAATTTCTCGGAGAACCCCTGACCAATAAATTGCACTCTTTTGTCAACTCGTTGGGAGACGACCTGGGACTCTATTCCCAGTATTTTTATTCTCAATTTGTGACAATTTTTTTAAATTGATAAGCAGAATTTTCGTCGATTAAGAACTGTACTTGCAACGCTACTTTTACTAAAATTTCTTAATCGGCTAATTTCTGCCACGTCAATTTTTGGCACCGTTGCCGGGGAGTTATAACAGTGTGCTAATTTATTGGTTGGAATTTATTTATTTGTAATTGTTTTTTATTTTATTTTATTACCATGAGCTGTATGTTTCTTTCATTGAATGACGCGTTCTCTGCCTGACTCGAGCTTAGCCGCATTTGATCCTGAAGTTGAAAGAACTCTTTCACGTATTAGGCGAGCTCGGCATCGGTTAGCTTCTGAGGGTGGTGAAGTGGTTATTGCCAATTCACCAGTCTTATCTGAGAGCGAATCTGAAGCGCCATTTGAGGAAGAAACAAGCTCCTCTTCTACTAATTCGGTTGACTTACGTACAGGTAATATGGCGGAGCCCAAGAGGATTACTTCCAGGAAGCTGGAGCTCCAGACTTCACCCTGCAACCGTATCTAGCGCGTCACCCAAATCTGACTGCAGATTTTGAACTGAAGACTTCGCTAATCAACCTAATACCTAAGTTTCATGGCTTACCACCTCAGGAGCCTATCAAGCACCTTAGGGACTTTCAGACATCCTACTCAACTATTATGCATCATGGTGCATATGAAACTACTATTTTGCTATCTGCCTTCCCATTTTCTCTTGAGAGAAAGGCAAGGGAGTGGTTCTACACTCAACCAAAAGCAGTCGTTACCAACTGGGATCTGCTCAGAATGCAGTTCCTGGACAAATACTTTCCAGTTGAAGTTACAGACAGACTGAGGAAAGAGATCTCCTGCATTATCCAAGGAGAGTCAGAAACCCTTTATGAGTATTGGGAACGCTTCAGGAACCTCTTAGATTCATGCCCCCACCACAAGATTGATGATATGGTGTTGATCAGCTACTTCACACAAGGCATGAAGCCTCAGGATAAGACTACATTAGATGCTGCAAGTAATGGCTCTCTGAAGAAGCACAAGACGGAAACAGAAGCGTGGCAGCTGATCGCCGATCTAGCTGAATCTACCCAAAATGCTAGGCATAGGACCAACCATCCCAAGGTTGTTGCAGAAGTTTCCTCTAGCAGTGAGACTGCTGATCTCACACAGACTCTGGGAGAGATGACCAACATACTGAAGCAGCTCCAACTGAATCAACAACAATCTCAGCCTCCCTCACCACAACATAGTCAACAACTGATTCCTCAGAGAGTGTGCGGGATATGTGCCGATTATAATCATTATACTGATGAGTGTCCGCAGCTCCAACAAGAAGACAACACATTGGCAGCTACTCATAACTTCTATAACCGTCCGAATCAAAGATACTATCAACAAGGCGGCAATTATAACCAAGGTGAAAACTATAACCAAGGTTGGCAAGACAACTCCAACCATGGGTGGAGAGATAATTCCAACCAAGGATGGAGGGATAACTCCAGCAAGGATGGAGGGACAACTATAACAGAGGAGGCAGAGACAACCAGGGAAATCAGAGGTGGAATAATAATAACAATCAGCAGCACCAGAATTAGTAGAACCCTCCCTATCAAGAGTAGAACCAGAACCAGCCTTACAGAGCACCTCACCTAAGGCAGTTCCAATTGCCTCAGGACAACCAACAGCAGGCTCCTCAGATCACTTATCCCCCTTTCTCTTCTAATGATGAGATACTTCGTTCTCTTGCACAAGGACAACAAAACATTCAGACTACACTTAACTCTATCATAAATGGTCTGAATGCCACTTTACAAGCTCTCGTTTCTAGGATGGATTCATTCTCAGCTCCCAATAATCAGCCTTCAAGCTCCAATGGAATTCCTTCTCAACCTCTACTCAACCCCAAAGGTGGAATCAACGCCATCACTTTGAGGTCCGGAACCACACTACAAGAGAAGAATCATGAGGAGCCAAGCTTGCAAGCAAACACCCCAGTTGAGGACTGGTGCACGAATTGTAAATCACACTTTTCACAACTCGTACCACTAACCAGCAAGTGCACTGGGTCGTCCAAGTAATACCTTACGTGAGTAAGGGTCGATCCCACGGAGATTGTCGACTTGAAGCAAGCTATGGTTATTTTGTAATTCTTAGTCAGGAAACTAATAATAAAAATGATTGGGTTTATGAAAAGTAATTAACATAAAATAAATAATACTTGTTATGCAGTAATGAAGAACAGATTGAGGTTTTAGAGATGCTCTGTTTTCTGAATCTCTGCTTTCCTACTGTCTTCTTCTTCACGCACGCAGGTCTCCTTCCATGGCAAGCTGTATGTTGGTGGATCACCGTTGTCAATGGCTACCATCCATCCTCTCAGTGAAAATGGTCCGAATACGCTGTCACCGCACGGCTAATCATCTGTCGGTTCTCACTCATGGTGGAATAGAATCCGTTGATTCTTTTGCGTCTGTCACTACGCCCAACACTCGCGAGTTTGAAGCTTGTCACAATCATCCTTTCCCAGATCCTACTCGGAATACCACAGACAAGGTTTAGACTTTTCGGATCTCAGGAATGACCGCCAATAATTCTAGCCTATACCACGAAGACTCTGATTATGAACCAGGAGGCTAAGAGATACACACTCAAGCTAATGCAGATAGAACGGAGGTGGTTGTCAGGCACGCGTTCATAGGTGAGAATGATGATGAGTATCATGGATCATCACATTTATCAGGGTGAAGTGCGAGTGAATATCTTAGAATAGAAACAAGCGTGATTGAATGAAAAACAGTAGTAATTGCATTAATTCATCGAAACACAGCAGAGCTCCTCACCCCCAATCATAGGGTTTAGAGACTCATGCCGTCAGAAATACAATGTGAAGTGTAAAAATGTCATGAGGTGCAAAATAAATATCTAAAAGTAGTTTTTATACTAAGCTAGTGACCTAGGTTTATAGAAATTGAGTAGACTAAGATAGATAGTGCAGAAATCCACTTCCGGGGCCCACTTGGTGTGTGCTTGGGCTGAGCATTGAAGCTTCCATGTGTAGAGACTTTTTTTGGAGTTAAACGCCAGGTTGTAGCCTGTTTCTGGCGTTTAACTCTGGTTTGCAACTTGTTTCTGGCGTTTAACGCCAGAATAGGGTAAAGACTTGGCGTTAAACGCCAATTTGCGTCGTCAAAGCTTGAGCAAAGTATGAACTATTATATATTGCTGGAAATCCCTGTATGTCTACTTCCCAACGCAATTGAGAGCGCACCAATTGGGCTTCTATAGCTCCAGAAAATCCATATCGAGTGCAGGAAGGTCAGAATCCAACAGTATCTGCAGTCCTTTTTCAGCCTCTGAATCAGATTTTTGCTCAGGTCCCTCAATTTCAGCCAGAAAATACCTGAAATCCCAAAAAAACACACAAACTCATAGTAAAGTCCAGAAATATGATTTTTGAATAAAAACTAATAAAAATATACGTAAAAGTAGCTAGATCCTACTAAAAACTATATGAAAATACCCCCAAAAAGCATATAAAATATCCGCTCATCACAACACCAAACTTAAACTGTTGCTTGTCCTCAAGCAACTAGATAAATAAAACAGGATAGAAAGAAAATCAAGAGGTAATAACATCTCAAAGTTTCATATGAAGCTCAAATTCTCATTAGATGAGCGGGGCTAGTAGCTTTTTGCTTCCAAATAGTTTTGGCACCTCTATTTATCCTTTGAAGTTCAGAATGATTGGCATCTTATTGGAACTCAGAATTCAGATAGTGTTATTGATTCTCCTAGTTTAGTATGTTGATTCTTGAACACAGCTACTTTATGAGTCTTGGTCATGGCCCTAAGCACTTTGTTTTCTAGTATTACCACCGGATACATAAATGCCACAGACACATAACTCGGTGAACCTTTTCAGATTGTGACTTAGCTTTGCTAAAATCCCTAGTTAGAGGTGTCCAGAGTTTTTAAGCACACTCTTTTTGCTTTGGATCACGACTTTAACCGCTCAGTCTCAAGTTTTTCACTTGACACCTTCACGCTACAAGCACATGGTTAGGGACAGCTTGGTTTAGCCGCTTAGGCCAGGATTTCATTCCTTTAGGCCCTCCTACTCATTAATGCTCAAAGCCTTGGATCCCTTTTACCCTTGCCTATTGGTTTAAAGGGCTGTTGGCTTTTTCTGCTTGCTTGTTCTCTTTTTTTTTTTGCAAGCTTGTATTCACTGCTTTTTCTTGCTTCAAGAATCAATTTTATGATTGTTTAGATTATCAATAACATTTCTCCCTTTTCACTATTCTTTCAAGAGCCAACAAATTTAACATTCATAAACTTCACTATCAAAAATTATGCACTATTCAAGCATTCATTCAGAAGACAAATTATTGCCATCACATATAAATAATTTGAATTTTTCTTATTAAGAACTCGAAAATAAAATTGCCTCCTTACTCTAAAAAATCTGCCATTTTATTTATGTTTAATGATGATGAGAAAAATAAATTATAGCTTAATTGAAGACAATAAGAAAATAAAATTAAAGATACTAATTACTATTATTCATATGACTCCTAAGGTAGATCTCTAATAGCAAAGTTATCACAGAGTTAAGATTAAGACTCAACAACCTTTATCTTGGGAGATGGATGCTCCTTCAATCTGTGGGGTGTCCGGCCCTTCAAGAGACAGCTTGTGGCGCTTCAGCTCCTGTAGTTCACGCCCTTGCTTCTCTTGTTCCTTCAGTAGTTTGTAGAGCATGTTATTTTGAGTTTGTTGCTCTTCTTTCAGTTGATCCATAGCTTCTTGCAACTTGGTGACAGATGCTTCTAGGTGGGTCCAGTAGTCAATCTGAGGGATTTCTGGGAGGAACTCCTGTGCCCTCTTTTTGATGGAGTTATCCTGCACTTGTTGTCCTTCCATTAACTTTTTGGTGATTGGGTGCTCGACTGAGATATACTCATCCACTCCCATCTTCACCCCAGTATCTTTACATAACAGAGATATTAGGCTTGGGTAAGCCAATTTAGCATCAGTAGAGTTCTTGTTTGCAATTGTGTAAAGTTCACAAGAAATCAGATGATGAATCTCCACTTTGTTTCCCAGCATAATGCAGTGGATCATCACTGCTCTTTTGACAGTGACTTCAGAGCGGTTGCTGGTGGGCAGTATAGAACGCCCAATGAAGTCTAGCCAGCCCCTAGCAATTTGTTTGAGGTCTCCTCTCTTGAGTTGATTTGGGACACCCTTTGTATTGGTTATTCACTTGGTTCCAGGGATGCATATGTCCTCTAGAACTTGGTCTAAGCGCTTATTAAATCTCACCATTCTCCTATTAAAGAATTCTGGATCATCTTGTAGTTGAGGCAGCTTGAAGACCTCTCTTATTTTGTCTTGGTGGAAGTAAATAATCTTCCCTCTGACCAAGGTTCGAAAGGTATAGAAGGTGGCTCCTGTTAATCTCTGCTTATCTGTTTGCCACTGATTTGAGTAGAATTCCTGAACCATGTTTCTACCCACTTTTGTCTCAGGATTAGCCAGAATTTTCTAGCCTCTTTTTCGAATCTGCTCTTGGATCTCCGGATATTCATCTTCTTTCAGATTGAATTTAACTTCCGGGATCACTGATCATAGACCCATTATTTTGTAGTAATGGTCTGCATGTTCTTTGGTTAAGAACCTCTCTTGATTCCAAAGTGGTTTTGGAACATTCTCTTTCTTACCTCTTGAAGCGGTTTGTTTTCCTTTAGGAGCCATGATCTTAGTGAGTCTTAACTCAGTGATCACAAAAAGCACACCAAACTTAGAGATTTGCTTGTCCTCAAGCAAAAGAAAGGAAAGGAGAGGAATAGAAGGAGAGACAAATTTGAATTGTGGAGGAGAGGGGGTGGCCGAATGTGAATTTAAAGAGGAGGGGGTGGGTTCGAAAATTTTGAAAAAGATATGCTAGGAGATATGATTTGTAAAAAGATAATTATGATATGCAAAAGATATAGTTTTAAAATTGAAAAGATAAGAGAGAGATTTGAAAAAGATAAATCTACTTTTTGAAAAGATAGTATGATGATTTGAAAAAGATTTGAAAAGAATTTAAAAAGATAGATGAGTTTTGAAAAAGATTTGAAAAGAAGTTGAAGAAGAATGAAGAAAGATTTTTAGGCTTGAAATTATTTTGAAATTGAAATTGAAAAATGAGAATTTGTAACATGTTCATGCAAGAAATCATGGATGGAAATATGAAAATTTGAGAAAAATTGAAGTGAAAAACCAACTTCCTCCCTTCCACACTTCTGGCGTTAAACGCCCAGTTGTTGCTTGTTTTGGGCGTTTAACGCCCATTTGTTGCTTGTTTTGGGCGTTTAACGCCCAGCCAGGTACCCTGGCTGGCGTTAAACGCCAGAAATCCTTTGTCACTGGGTGTTTTTCTAAACGCCCAGGATGCTGCAATTTTGGTGTTAAACGCCCAGAAAGGTATCTTTACTGGCGTTAAATGCCTAGTAGATGCTTCTTTTGGGTGTTTAACGCCCACAATTCCCTTTACTAGTGTTTTTGTGCCAGTGAGCTCCTTTTCTCTGCTTTATGCTCTGAATTCTTCTGTAACTCTGTGAACTCCTGCAATTGTTAATCATTTTTAAAGATAATTTATATAAAACTCATATAATTATTATTTGCATGACAAATAAACATTGCTAATGGCTGGGTTGCCTCCCAGCAAGCGCTTCTTTATTGTCTTTAGCTGGACTTTACTGAGCATTAATCTAGTCTCAACTTTGAGCATTCTTGCTCAACATTGCCTTCAAGATAATGCTTGACTCTCTGTCCATTGACAATGAACCTCTTATTAGAGTCAATATCTTGAAGCTCTACGTACCCATATGGTGGCACACTCGTAATCACATATGGTCCCTTCCACCGAGATTTCAGTTTCCCAGGGAACAATCTAAGCCTAGAATTGAATAGCAGAACTTTCTGTCCTGGCTCAAAGACTCTAGGTGATAGTTTTTTGTCATGCCACCTTTTTTCTTTCTCCTTGTAAAATTTTGAATTTTCAAAAGCATTGAGTCTGAATTCCTCTAGCTCATTCAACTGGAGCAATCTTTTCTCTCCAGCTAACTTGGCATCAAGATTTAGGAATCTGGTTGCCCAGTAGGCCTTGTGTTCCAGTTCCACTGGCAAATGGCACACTTTCCCATACACAAGATGGTATGGAGAGGTCCCTATGGGAGTCTTGAATGCTGTTCTGTATGCCCACAGAGAATCATCCAAGCTTTTTGCCCAATCCCTTCTACGGGTAATTACAGTCCGTTCCAGGATTCTTTTTAGTTCTCTATTAGAGACTTTAGCTGGCCTATTTGTCTGTGGATGATATGGAGTTGCTACTTTGTGGCTAATTCCATATCGGACCATAGCAGAGTAAAGCTGTTTATTACAGAAATGAGTACCTCCATCACTGATTAGTACTCTAGGGACACCAAACCTGCTGAAAATATGTTTCTGGAACTTCAGCACTGTCTTAGTATCATTAGTGGGTGTTGCAATTGCCTCTACCCATTTAGATACATAGTCTACTACCACCAGAATATACGTGTTTGAGTATGATGGTGGGAAAGGCCCCATGAAGTCAATACACCATACATCAAACAACTCAATCTCCAAGATCCCTTGTTGAGGAATGGCGTAACCATGAGGCAGATTACCAGCTCTCTGGCAAATATCACAGTTACGTACAAACTCTCGGGAGTCTCTATAGAGAGTAGGACAGTAGAAGCCACATTGGAGAACCTTGGTGATTGTTCGCTCACCTCCAAAATGGCCTCCATATTGTGATCCATGGCAATGCCATAAGATCTTCTGTGCCTCTTCCTTGGGCAGACATCTACGGATTATCCCATCTGCACATCTCTTAAAGAGATATGGTTCATCCCATAAGTAGTACTTTGCATCAGAAATCAATTTCTTTATTTGCTGCCTGCTGTACTCTTTGGGTATGAATCTTACAGCTTTATAGTTTGCAATGTCTGCAAGCCATGGTGTTTCCTGAATGGCAAATAATTGCTCATCCGGAAAGGTTTCAGAGATCTCAATAGAGGGGGAGGACGCCCCTTCTACTGGTTCTATTCGGGACAGATGATCAGCCACTTGGTTCTCTGTCCCTTTTCTGTCTCTTATTTCTATATCAAACTCTTGCAGAAGCAACACCCATCTTATGAGCCTGGGTTTTGAATCCTGCTTTGTAAGTAGATATTTAAGAGCAGTATGGTCAGTGTACACAACCACTTTTGATCCTACTAAGTATGATCTAAACTTGTCAATGACATAAACCACTGCAAGCAGCTCTTTTTCTTTGGTTGTGTAATTCCTCTGCGCATCATTTAAAATACGGCTAGCATAATAAATGACATGCAGAAGCTTGTTATGCCTCTGTCCCAGTACTACACCAATGGCATGGTCACTGGCATCACACATTAGTTCGAATGGTAATATCCAGTCTGGTGCAGAAATAACTGGTGCTGTGACCAGCTTAGCTTTCAGAGTTTCAAACGCCTGCAGACACTCTGTGTCAAACACAAATGGCATGTCAGCAGCTAGGAGATTGCTCAGAGGTTTTGCAATTTTTGAAAAATCCTTTATAAACCTCCTATAGAATCCTGCATGCCCCAGAAAGCTTCTGATTGCCTTAACATTGGCAGGCGGTGGTTTTTCAATTACCTCCACCTTAGCTTGATCCACCTCTATTCTCTTGTTTGAAATTTTATGCCCAAGGACAATTCCTTCAGTCACCATAAAGTGATATTTTTCCCTGTTTAAAACTAGGTTGGTCTCTTGGCACCTTTTTAGAACAAGTGCTAAATGGTCAAGGCAGGAGCTGAATGAGTCTCCAAATACTGAGAAGTCATGCATGAAGACTTCTAAAAATTTTTCTACCATATCAGAGAAGATAGAGAGCATGCACCTCTGAAAGGTTGCAGGTGCATTGCACAGACCAAAAGGCATCCTTCTGTAGGCAAATACTCCAGAAGGACATGTGAATGCTGTTTTCTCTTGGTCCTGAGGATCTACTGTAATTTGGTTGTAACCTGAATAGCCATCCAAAAAGCAGTAATATTCATGACCTGCTAGTCTTTCTAGCATCTGGTCTATGAATGGTAAAAGAAAGTGATCCTTCCTGGTGGCTGTATTGAGCCTTCTGTAGTCAATACACATACACCACCCTGTAACTGTTCTTGTAGGAACCAATTCATTCTTTTCATTATGAATCACTGTCATGCCTCCCTTCTTGGGGACAACTTGGACAGGGCTCACCTAGGGGCTATCAGAAATAAGATAGATAATCCCAGCCTCCAGTAACTTGGTGACCTCTTTCTGCACCACCTCCTTCATGGCTGGATTTAGCAGCCTCTGTGGTTGAACCACTGGCTTAGCATCGTCCTCCAATAAGATCTTGTGCATGCATCTTGCTGGGATGATGCCCTTAAGATCACTTATGGACCACCCAAGAGCTGTTTTGTGTGTCCTTAGTACTTGAAGTAGTGCTTTCTCTTCCTGTGGATTTAAAGCAGAGCTTATGATCACCGGAAAAGTGTCACCTTCTCCCAGAAATGCATATTTCAGGGATGGTGGTAGTGGTTTGAGCTTGGGTTTAGGAGGTTTCTCCTCTTTCTGAGGAATTTTCAGAGGTTCTTTTATTTCCTCTGGTTCCTCCAAATCAGGCTGAACATCTTTAAAGATGTCCTCTAGCTCTGATTCGAGACTCTCAGCCATGTTGATCTCCTCTACCAGGGAGTCAATAATATCAACACTCATGCAGTCATTTGATGTGTCTGGATGCTATATAGCTTTGACAGCATTTAACTTGAACTCATCCTCATTGACTCTCAGGGTCACTTCCCCTTTTTGGACATCAATGAGGGTTTGTCCAGTTACTAGGAAAGGTCTTCCTAGAATGAGAGTTGCACTCTTGTGCTCCTCCATTTCTAGCACTATAAAGTCAGTGAAAAAGGCAAATGGCCCAACCTTGACAATCATGTCCTCAATTATGCCTGATGGATATTTAATGGAGCCATCAGCAAGTTGAAGACATATCCGGGTTGGTTTGACCTCTTCAGTCAAGCCAAGCTTTCTGATAGTGGATGCAGGGATTAGATTGATACTTGCCCCAAGGTCAAATAGAGCTGTCTTGGTACAAGTACCCTCTAATGTGCATCGTATCATAAAGCTTCCTGGATCCTTAAGCTTTTCTGGTAAGCTTGTTAGAATGACTGCACTGCATTCTTCAGTGAGAAAAACTTTTTCTGTTTCTCTCCAATCCTTCTTATGACTTAAGATCTCTTTCATGAACTTAGCATAAGAGGGTATTTGCTCAAGTACCTCTGCAAACGAAATCTTTATTTCATGAGTCCTGAGATAGTCTGCAAAGCGGGAAAATTGTTTATCCTGTTCCGCTTGGCGGAGTTTCTGAGGATAAGGCATTTTGGCTTTATATTCTTCAACCTTAGTTGCTGCAGGTTTAATTCCTACAGAGGCAGGTTGAGAAGCCTTCTTGAGGGAGTTATTATCAGCACTTGCAAGTGTCTGATCCCTCACTGGCGTTTGAATGCCAGAACTGGACATGGATTGGGCGTTTGACGCCAGATTCCTACCCTTTTCTGGCGTTTGAACGCCAGGCTTAGTCCTCTCTGGGCTCTTACTGTCCTCAGAGGGATTTTGGGTAGTAGGTTGCTCATCCTCTGTTAGCTGTTCTTTTCTTTGCTTTCTGCTGCTTTGAGATGAGGTATTTAATGTTTTTCCACTTCTTAATTGAACTGCTTGGCACTCCTCTGTTATCTGTTTTGATAACTGCTATTTTGTCTGATTCAATTGTGATTCCATATCCTTGTTAGCATTTTTGGTTTCTTGTAGCATCTCCTTGAATTCTACTAACTGCCTTGTTATAGAAGATAGTTGCTGATTGAGTTTAGCAACTTGTTCCTGAGGACTAAAGTCAGTTGATACTGCCTTAGTTTCTTCTTTCATGGAGGACTCATTACTTATGTACAGATGTTGATTTCTAGCAACTATATCAATAAGCTCTTGAGCCTCTTCAATAGTCTTTCTCATGTGTATAGATCCACCAGCTGAGTGGTCTAGAGATACCTGAGCTTTTTCTATAAGCTCGTAGTAGAAGATGTCTAACTATACCCACTCTGAAAACATTTCAGAGGGGTATTTCCTTAGCATCCTTCTGTACCTCTCCTAGGCGTTATAAAGGAATTCATCATCCTCTTGTTTAAAGCCTTAGATGTCCAGCCTTAGCTGTGTCATCCTTTTTGGAGGGAAATATTGATTCAGGAATTTGTCTGATAACTGTTTCCATGTTTTTATGCTTGCTGTAGGTTGGTTATTTAACCACCTCTTAGCTTAATCTTTTACAGCAAATGGAAACAGTAATAACCTGTAGACATCCTGATCTACTTTCTTGTCACGTACTGTGTCAGTAATTTGCAAGAACTATGCCAGAAACTCAATAGGTTCTTCCTGTGGAAGACCAGAATACTGGCAATTTTGCTGCACCATGACAATGAGTTGAGGATTTAGCTCAAAACTGCTTGCTCTAATAGGAGGTATATAGATGCTACTCCCATATGCAGCAGTAATGGGGTTAGCATATGACTCTAGAGTCCTTCTGGACTGTTCATTTCTACTTATGTTCATGATGGAGAAAAGGGAATTGACGTGAATTGCAAACAAGATATATTTTTATTTTTATTTTATTTAATTAAAAGCAAACCGAATAAAAAAAATAATAAGATAAAATAAAATAATTAGAAATTAAAATATAAAATTCGAAACAAAAAAAGGAAAAATAATTTCGACAACTAAAATAATTACTTAATTAAGAAGATTTGAAAAACTTTGGATATGATTTTTGAAAAGATTTTGAATTTTGAAATTTTAAAACTAAGATAAGACAGAATAAGAAGTTTTAAATGGAAAAATCTGAATTTTTAAAGGCAAATTCGAAAATTAATTAAAATAAGGAGAAAAGATATTTTTAAATTTAATGAATAAAGAGAAAAATAGTAAAAATGATGCCAAACTTAAATTTTTAGATCAAAACAAAGAAAACAAACAGGAAAACTTTGAATATCACGATTAACGCTAAGAACAACTTTTTGAAAAATTTTTAAGAAAGCAGAAACACAAAGGATACCAAACTTAAAAATTTTTATATTCTGAGCACTAATAATTCGAAAAAAATTGAAAGAAAAATAAAATCATGCAATTAACACCAAACTTAAAATATGAAACTAAACTCAAACAGAAAAAACTGAATTATTAATTTATAAAAATTTTCGAAAAAACTTTTGAAAAAGAAAATAAGGATTTTTTTAAAAAAAAATTTCAACCAAAAACAATAATAGAAAACGAATTTTAGTGACTCTAAACTAAAAAGATAAATTTTTCCTAATCTAAGCAACAAAGTAAACTGTCAGTTGTCCAAACTCGAACAATCTCCGGCAACGGCGCCAAAAACTTGGTGCACGAATTGTAAATTACACTTTTCACAACTCGTACCACTAACCAGCAAGTGCACTGGGTCGTCCAAGTAATACCTTACGTGAGTAAGGGTCGATCCCACGGAGATTGTCGGCTTGAAGCAAGCTATGGTTATTTTGTAATTCTTAGTCAGGAAACTAATAATAAAAATGATTGGGTTTATGAAAAGTAATTAACATAAAATAAATAATACTTGTTATGCAGTAATGGAGAACAGATTGAGGTTTTGGAGATGCTCTGTTTTCTAAATCTCTGCTTTCCTACTGTCTTCTTCTTCACGCACGCAGGTCTCCTTCCATGGCAAGGTGTATATTGGTGGATCACCATTGTCAATGGCTACCATCCATCCTCTCAGTGAAAATGGTCCGAATGCGCTATCACCACACGGCTAATCATCTGTCGGTTCTCACTCGTGTTGGAATAGAATCCGTTGATTCTTTTGCGTCTGTCACTACGCCCAACACTCGCGAGTTTGAAGCTTGTCACAGTCATCCCTTTCCAGATCCTACTCGGAATACCACAGACAAGGTTTAGACTTTCCGGATCTCAGGAATGACCACCAATAATTCTAGCCTATACCACAAAGACTCTGATTATAAACCAGGAGGCTAAGAGATACACACTCAAGCTAATGCAGATAGAACGGAGGTGGTTGTCAGGCACGCATTCATAGGTGAGAATGATGATGAGTGTCATGGATCATCACATTCATCAGGGTGAAGTGCGAGTGAATATCTTAGAATAGAAACAAGCGTGATTGAATGAAAAACAGTAGTAATTGCATTAATTCATCGAAACACAGCAGAGCTCCTCATCCCCAATCATAGGGTTTAGAGACTAATGCTGTCAGAAATACAATGTAAGGTGTAAAAATGTCATGAGGTGCAAAATAAATCTCTAAAAGTAGTTTTTATACTAAACTAGTGACCTAAGTTTACAGAAATTGAGTAGACTAAGATAGATAGTGCAGAAATCCACTTCTGAGGCCTACTTGGTGTGTGCTTGAGCTGAGCATAGAAGCTTCAATGTGTAGAAACTTTTTTTGGAGTTAAACGCCAGGTTGTAGCCTGTTTCTGGCGTTTAACTCTGGTTTGCAACCTGTTTCTGGCGTTTAACGCCAGAATTGGGTAAAGACTTGACGTTAAACGCCAATTTGCGTCGTCAAAGCTTGGGCAAAGTATGGACTATTATATATTGCTGGAAAGCCTTGGATGTCTACTTCCCAACGCAATTGAGAGCGCGCCAATTAGGCTTTTGTAGCTCCAGAAAATCCATTTCGAATGCAGGGAGGTCAGAATCCAACATCATCTGCAGTCCTTTTTTAGCCTCTGAATCAGATTTTTGCTCAGGTCCCTCAATTTCAGCCAGAAAATACCTGAAATCACAGAAAAACACACAAACTCATAGTAAAGTCCAGAATTTTGATTTTTGCATAAAAACTAATAAAAATATACTAAAAAGTAGCTAGATCCTACTAAAAACTATATAAAAATACCCCCAAAAAGCATATAAAATATCCGCTCATCAAGGACATGGTTGAAGTGGAGGATGTTGAAGAGGAAGATGAAGTACAAGACAAGGTTGAAGAAGAAGCAACTCAACCAAGGAATGGAGAACCAAGGGAAGCTGAAGTCATAAGAGACGCCATTCCTATCCCATTTCCACACCTTGCAAGGAAGCTCAGAAAGTAAATGGAACTCGATCCCAAAATGGTAGAAATCTTCAAAAAGGTTGAGGTAACTATTCCCCTTTTTGATGCAATTCAGCAAGTACCTAAATATACAAAATTTCTAAAAGATTTGTGCATGCATAAGGATAAGATTAATGAATTAGAAACTATTCCTTTAGATAGTTCTATATCTGCTTTAATGGGGATATACTTGAAAAATGTAGTGATCCAGGTCCATGCATGGTTAACTGTACCATTGGGGGTGTAATATTTTCTAACTGCATGTGTGATTTAGGAGCGTGCGTGAGTATTATGCCATTGTCTGTATATGATGCTTTGAGGCTCCCTCCCTTAAAAAGGTCGGCAGCTTATTTTGTTTTAGCAGATAAAAGTATTATCACAGTGGTTGGAATTGCTGAGGACGTGCTGGTGAGCATTAAGGGGCTCACATTTCCCATTGACTTTTATATCTTGGAAATGCCCCTAATGACTCAAGAAGACCGTCATCCATCCTGCTTGGAAGGCCATTCCTGAAGACTTCAAAGTTCAAGCTGGATGCCTTCTCAAGAATTTATTCTTTTAAGATAGACGGCCGAGCAGTGAGCTTCAACCTGAATGAAGCTATGAGGCATCCTCCGGAAGACCATTCCATCTTCTAGTGCGACATCCTTGATGAGACCGTGGCTGCAGTTCACCAAGAAGAAGTAGAAGAGATGCAAATGGAGCAACGTCCAAGTGTGGGAAAACCCTCTGAACACAATGAAGACACTTTGCCACCATCACTAGCTCCAAATGATCAAGTACCCAGTCATCATTGCAAGGGAACTCACTTTCTAACAGGAGGAGCAGCTGCTTAGTGTGCTGAGAAGACACAAGAAAGCAATTGGGTGGAGCTTGGCGGATATAGTAGGCATCAGCCCTCAAGTTTGTGAGCACCGGATATTTTTAGAAGAGTGAGCAAGGCCTGTCCGTCAACCCCAGAGGCGGCTGAACCCCACCATCTTGGAAGTTGTCAAGAAGGAAGTGACCAGACTGCTGGAAGCTGACATCATCTACCCAATCTCAGATAGCGAATGGGTCAGCCCAGTGCAAGTGGTGCCTAAGAAGTCTGGAGTCACAACAGTGAAGAATGAGCATGGCGAGCTCATGGCAACTAGAGTGCAGAATTCATGGAGAGTTTGCATTCATTACAGGCGCCTCAACCAGGCTACCCGCAAGGATCATTACCCTCTGCTATTCATTGATCAGATGCTTGATCGTCTGTCAGGTAAATCACATTACTACTTTTTAGATGGTTATACAAGCTATTTTCAAATTCATATAGCTCTTGAAGATCAGGAGAAGACTACTTTTACATGTCCCTTTGGAACGTATGCATACAAAACGATGCCTTTTGGCTTGTGTAATGCACTGGCTACTTTTCAAAGGTGCATGATGAGCATTTTCTCTGATCTTATTGAGAGTTGTATGGAAGTTTTCATGGATGATTTTAGCGTATATGGTGATTCTTTTAGCCTTTTCTTGGATAGTTTAGCTAGAGTATTAGATAGGTGTGTTAGTTTCAACCTTGTATTAAATTTTGAGAAATGTCATTTTATGGTACAATAAGGTATTGTTCTAGAACACGTTGTTTCTAATACTGGTATTTCTATTGATCCAGCAAAGGTAAATGTCATTTCTAGTTTACCTTATCCCTCATTCGTGAGGGAAGTCCGTTCGTTCCTTGGTCATGCAGGTTTCTACTGGAGATTTATCAAGGACTTCAATAAGGTAGCATTGCCTTTATCCAGACTGCTGCAGAAGGATGTGGAGTTCGAGTTGAGTGAGGACTGCATGGAAGCGTTTGATAAGCTGAAGATCGCCTTGACTCAAGCTCTGATTGTGAGAGGACCAGACTAGAGCCAGCCATTTGAGATTATGTGTGATGCCTCCAACCATGTAGTAGGAGCGGCGCTGGCTCAGCGCGAAGGTAAGGATCCTTTCATAATTGCATATGCTTCTAAGACATTAGACGCTGCTCAATCTAATTACACTACCACTGAAAAAGAGCTTCTGGCTATTATTTTTGATATGGATAAATTTTGAGCTTATTTACTTGGTACTAAGGTGGTAGTGTACTCAGACCATGCAGCTCTAAAATATTTATTAGCTAAAAAAGAGTCCAAACCAAGGCTAATACGTTGGATATTGTTGCTGCAAGAATTTGATTTAGAAATTAAGGATATGAGTGGTTCTCAGAATTTAGTGGCAGACCACTTGAGTCGCCTAGAGCACATTAAGAGTGACTCCACTCCTATCAATGATGCTTTTCCATTTGATAGCTTGCATGCAATATCTGAAGTAGTTCCTTGGTATGCACCTATAGCTAACTATCTAGTTAGTCATACCTTCCCTCCCAATTTTACTAAGCATCAGAGGGACAAGCTGAAAAGAGAGTCCAAATATTATATATGGGATGACTCATATTTGTGGAGGTATGGTGCTGACCAGATAATTAGAAGGTGTGTGCCTCAATCAGAATTCCAGTCCATTTTAGAGGCTTGCCACTCCTCTGAGAGTGGTGGACATTTTGGCCTTCAAAGAACAGCTAGAAAAATTTTAGACTGTAGATTCCGGTGGCCCACTCTTTTTAAAGATGCTACTACCTTCTGTAAATCTTGTTCCCCATGCCAGAGGTTTGGTAATATATCCAAGAAGGATGAGATGCCCCAACAAATTATGTTGTTTTGTGAGATTTTTTATGTTTGGGGCATTGACTTCATGGGTCCATTCCCAAACTCTAATGGTTTCTCATATGTATTGTTAGCTGTTGATTATGTTTCCAAATGGGTGGAAGCAATTCCTACCCGTACTGATGATGCTAACACTGTTGTCTCTTTTGTTAGAAATCATATTATCTGTTGCTTTGGATCACCACGAGCAATCGTGAGTGATCAAGGCACTCACTTTTTTAACAGGAGATTAGCAGGTCTACTGAAGAAACACGACATTGTTCACAAGGTGGCGACTGCTTACCACCCCCAGACTAATGGACAAGCCGAGGTGTCGAACAGAGAGATAAAGCGTATCCTGGAGAAGAACGTCCAGCCTCATAGGAAGGACTGGAGTACCAGGCTACAAGATGCGCTTTGGGCATATCAAACAGCATACAAGACACCAATCTAGTTGAGCCCCTTTCGCCTGGTTTATGGAAAAGCTTGTCACCTCCCAGTAGAGGTAGAGTACAAAGCATTCTGGGCGGTAAGAGAAATCAACATGGAATTTGATAAGGCCGGAGCTGAAAGGAAGCTGAAACTACAAGAATTAGAGAACCTTCGCCTAGAAGCATATGACAACTCCAGGCTATACAAAGAGAAGATGAAGGTTGTGCATGACAATCACATCAAGAGGAGAGAATTCAGACCTGGGGAGCTAGTCCTCCTTTACAACTCAAGGCTGAGGCTCATGCCAGGTAAGCTGAGATCAAGATGGGAAGGTCCCTACAGAGTAGAGAAGGCAGAGCCATACGAAGTCTTTCACCTGAGTCATCCTTCAAGCTCCAAATTCATCAAGGTCAATGGACATCGCTTAAAGCTGTATCATGGTGAGAAGATGAAGAAAAAAAGGAGCTAGAGATCTTCCTCTTGGAGGATCCACCAACAGCAGAAGACTGAGCTAGTGGACCGTCCAACTTAAGGACGTTAAAGAAAAGTGCTAGGTGGGAGACAACCCACCATGGTACGATCTTTCATTTTTATTCTTAGTTTTCTCTTAATTTTTATCAGTGTCCTTTTATAAATTTTGCATAAATCATCTGCATTTTGGAAAAAAAAAAAGAAAAGCAGTCGACGCGCGAGCGTCGTTGACGCGTACACGTCATGTGATTGCGTGAAATAAAGGAATTGAACAGAGAGTTGGGCTGGAGTGGTGCTGAACACATGCATTGCGCACAAGCAAATTCACGCGTATGTGATGAGCGGATAATTTATACGCTTTTTGGCATTGTTTTTACATAGTTTTTAGTATGATTTAGTTAGTATTTAGTATATTTTTATTAGTTTTTAAATAAAAATCACATTTCTAGACTTTACTATGAGTTTGTGTGTTTTTCTGTGATTTCAGGTATTTTCTGGCTGAAATTTAGGGACCTGAGCAAAAATCAGATTTAGAGGTTGAAGAAAGACTGCAGATGCTGTTGGATTCTGACCTCTCTACACTCAAAGTGGATTTTCTGGAGCTACAGAACTCCAAATGGCACGCTCTCAGTTGCGTTGGAAAGTAGACATCCAGGGCTTTTCAGAAATATATAATAGTGCATACTTTGATTAAGGATAAATGACGTAAACTGGCGTTGAACGCCAGTTCTATGCTGCATTCTGGAGTCAAACGCCAGAAACGGGTTGCAAAGTGGAGTTAAACGCCAGAAACAGGTTACAAACTGGCGTTCAACTCCAAGAGAAGCCTCTACATGTGTAAAGCTCAATGCTCAGCCCAAGCACACACCAAGTGGGCCCCAGAAGTGGATTTCTGCATCATTTACTCAATTCTGTAAACCCTAGTAACTAGTTTAGTATAAATAGGACTTTTTACTATTGTATTTACATCGTTGGAACATCTTTAGTTTCATCTTTAGATCACATTTGGGGGCTGGCCTCTCGGCCATGCCTGGACCTTCATCACTTATGTATTTTCAACGGTAGAGTTTCTACACTCCATAGATTAAGGTGTGGAGCTCTGCTGTTCCTCAAGAATTAATACAAAGTACTACTGTTTTTCTATTCAATTCAATATTATTCCTTCTCTAAGATATCCATTCGCACCCAAGAACATGATGAATGTGATGATTATGTGACGCTCATCATCATTCTCACCTATGAACGCGTGCCTGACAAACACTTCTGTTCTACATGCAAACAAGCTAGAATGAGTATCTCTTAGATATCTAATACAGAGGACCGAGTCCGAGATATTAGAATCTTCGTGGTATAAGTTAGAATCCATGGATGGCCATTCCTGAGATCCAAAAAGTCTAAACCTTGTCTGTGGTATTCCGAGTAGGATCTGGGAAGGGATGGCTGTGACGAGCTTCAAACTCGTGAGTGTTGGGCGTAGTGACAGACGCAAAAGGATAGTAAATCCTATTCCAGTATGATCGAGAACTGACAGATGATTAGCCATGCAGTGACAGCGCATTGGACCATTTTCACAGAGAGGATGGGATGTAGCCATTGACAACGGTGATGCCCTACATAAAGCTTGCCATAGAAAGGAGTAGGAATGATTGGATGAAGACAGTAGGAAAGCAGAGGTTCAGAGGAACGAAAGCATCTCTATATGCTTATCTGAAATTCTCACCAATGAATTACATAAGTATCTCTATCCTAGTTTATGTTTTATTTATCTTTTAATTATTAAAACTCTATATCATTTGAATCTGCCTGACTGAGATTTACAAGGTGACCATAGCTTGCTTCAAGCCGACAATCTCCGTGGGATCGACCCTTACTCACGTAAGGTTTATTACTTGGACGACCCAGTGCACTTGCTGGTTAGTTGTGCAAAGTTGTGACAAAGAATTAAGATTATGAATGTGCGTATAAAGTTTTCAACGCCGTTACCAAGGAATAGAACCGTCACATTTTCTGCGCACCAAGTTTTTGGCACCGTTGCCGGGGATTGTTCGAGTTTGGACAACTGACGGTTCATCTTGTTACTCAGATTAGGTAATTTTATTTTAATTTTAAGCTTTTTATTTCTTATTTTTGAAAAATACAAAAAAAAAATTTTCTTCTTTTTCGTTTTTCCCAATTAATTTTTGAAAAATAAAAAAAAATTTAGAAAATCATAAAATCAAAAATATTTTTTGTGTTTCTTGTTTGAGTCTAGAGTCAAGATTTAAGTTTGGTGTCAATTGCATCTTTTTAATTTTCTCAAAATTATTTTCGAAAACTTCATTCATTGCATTCTTCATGATCTTCAAGTTGTTCTTCGCCAGTTTTCTTGTTTGATCTTCATATTTTCTTGTTTTGTGTTTTTTTCTTGTTTCTCATATGCATTCTTGAAACATTAATGTCTAAAGAATAAAAATTTTTAAGTTTGGTGTCTTGCATGTTTTTCTTTTCTTCAAAATTTTCAAAAATAAGTTCATGGTGTTCATCTTGACATTCGAAGTGTTCTTGGTGTTCATCTTGACATTCATAGCGTTCTTGCATGCATCATTAGTTTAAAAAATCAAAAAAATATCTTTCCCTTATTTCACTCATAAATTTCGAAAATTTGAGTTGACTTTTTCAAAACTTTTTAAAATTTAGTTGTTTCTTATGAGTCAAATCAAATTTTCAATTTAAAAATTCTATCTTTTTCAAATCTTTTTCAAAAATCAAATCTTTTTCAATTTTTCTTTCCAATTTTCGAAAATTCCAAATTGATTTTCAAAAATCTTTTTCTTATTTTCTATTTCATATTTTCGAATTCAATGCTAACAATTAATGTGATTGATTCAAAAATATTAAGTTTGTTACTTGCCTAATAAGAAAGGTTCAATCTTTAAATTTTAAAATCAAATCTTTTTGTTTCTTGTTAGTCAAGTAATCAACTTTAATTTTTAAAATAAAATCTTTTTAAAATTCTTTTTCAAATCTTCATCAAATTAAATTTCAATCACATCTTTTTCAAAATTTAATTTCAAAATCTTTTCTAACTTTTTATCTTTTTAAATTTGATTTTCAAATCTTTTTCAATTAACCACTTTACTTTTTGTTTAAATCATATCTTTTTCAAAACTACCTAACTAATTCTCTCTCTCTAATTTTCGAAAATCACCTTCCTCTTTTTCAAAATTCCTTTTTAATTAACTAATTATTTTAATTTTTAATTTTAATTTTATTTCTTTTCTAATTTTTGAATTTTATTTTAATTTCAAATTAAGAACAAAAATATTTTTATTTTAATTTATTTAATTTTCAAAAATTCTTCTCTCTCACCTCCTTCTAATTATTTATTTATTTACTAACACTCCTCTTCATCTAAGAATTCGAACCTACTCCTCACCCTTGTGTTTGGATTCTCCATCTTCTATTCATATCTTCTTCTACTCACATACAAGAATCTCTACACTGTGACATAGAGGATTCCATAATTTTTTTTCTGTTTTCTTCTTTTTCATATGAGCAGGAACAAGGATAAGAACATTCTTGTTGAAGCTGATCCTGAACCTGAAAGGACTCTGAAGAGGAAGCTAAGGGAAGCCAAAGCACAACTCTCTGGAGAAAATCTGATAGAAATTTTCGAAAAAGAAGGAGACATAGCCGAAAATAATAACAATGCAAGGAAGATGCTTGGTGACTTTACTGCACCAAATTCCAATTTACATGGAAGAAACATCTCAATCCCTGCCATTGGAGCAAACAATTTTGAGCTGAAACCTCAATTAGTTTCTCTGATGCAACAGAACTGCAAGTTCCATGGACTTCCATCTGAAGATCCTTTTCAGTTCTTAACTGAATTCTTGCAGATCTGTGATACTGTTAAGACCAATGGGGTTGATCCCGAAGTCTACAGGCTTATGCTTTTTCCCGTTTGCTGTAAGAGACAGAGCTAGAGTATGGTTGGACTCTCAACCTAAAGATAGTCTGAACTCTTGGGATAAGCTGGTCACGACTTTCTTAGCCAAGTTCTTTCCTCCTCAAAAGCTTAGCAAGCTTAGAGTGGATGTTCAAACCTTCAAACAGAAAGAAGGTGAATCCCTCTATGAAGCTTGGGAGAGATACAAGGAACTGACCAAAAAGTGTCCTTCTGACATGCTTTCAGAATGGACCATCCTGGATATATTCTATGATGGTCTTTCTGAATTATCTAAAATGTCATTGGACCATTCTGTAGGTGGATCCATTCACCTAAAGAAAACGCCTGCAGAAGCTCAAGAACTCATTGACATGGTTGCAAATAACCAGTTCATGTATACTTCTAAAAGGAATCCTGTGAGTAATGGGACGCCTATGAAGAAGGGAGTTATTGAAATTGATACTCTGAATGCCATATTGGCTCAGAATAAAATATTGACTCAGCAAGTCAATATGATTTCTCAGAGTTTGAATGGATTGAAGGAATCATCCAACAGTACTAAAGAGGCATCTTCTGAAGAAGAAGCTTATGATCCTGAGAACCCTGCAATAATAGAGGTGAATTACATGGGGGAACCCTATGGAAACACCTATAATCCCTCATGGAGAAATCACCCAAATTTCTCATGGAAGGATCAACAAAAGTCTCAACACGGCTTTAATAATGGTGGAAGAAACAGTTTTAGCAATAGCAAGCCTTTTCCATCATCCACTCAGCAATAGACAGAGAATGCTGAGCAGAATCCATCTAGCTTAGCAAATATAGTCTTTGATCTATCTAAGGCCACTTTAAGTTTCATGAATGA
The DNA here is from genome assembly GCF_000816755.2 of Arachis ipaensis. Classification (NCBI taxonomy): domain Eukaryota; kingdom Viridiplantae; phylum Streptophyta; class Magnoliopsida; order Fabales; family Fabaceae; genus Arachis; species Arachis ipaensis. The sequence continues at coordinate 36,174,990 of NC_029793.2, read as the reverse complement.
AAAAAGGTCCTCCATTAGAAATTTGGAGGCACAAGTGGGCCAGCTGAGTAAAAGAGTCACTGAAACTCCTCCTAGTACTCTCCCAACCAATACAGAATAGAATCCAAAAAGAGAGTGCAAGGCCATTGATTTAACCATCATGGCCGAACCTACAAGGGAGGAAGAGGACGTGAATCCCAGTGAGGAAGACCTCCTGGGACGTCCAGTGATCAACAAGGAGTTTCCCTTTGAGGAACCAAAGGAATCTGAGGCTCATCTAGAGACCATAGAGATTCCATTGAACGTGTTTAAAACTCAAGGATCTCCTTCTGTAACCATGGAGAGGAAGAATGAAAAGCTTCTCTCACTGTAGAGTTAACCAAAGCCCCCACAGTCAAACTCTAAGTTTGGTGTTGGGAGGCCACAACCAAACTCTAAGTTTGGTGTTGAACCCCCACATTCAAACTCTAAGTTTGGTGTTGGTAGGTTCCAACCTTGCTCTGATTATCTGTGAGGCTCCATGAGAGCTCACTGTCAAGCTATTGACAATAAAGAAGTGCTTGTTGGGAGGCAACCCAATGTTATTTAATCATATCTATTTTATTTTCCTTTTGTTATTTCGTGTTTTAGTAGGTTGATGATCATGTGGAGTCACAAAAACTACTGAAAAATCAAAAACAGAATGAAAAACAGCATTGAAAATAGCACACTCTGGAGGAGAGTATATGGCGTTTAAACGGCAGAAACAAGCATCTGTCTGGCGTTTAACGCCAGAAACAAGCATCTGCCTGGCATTAAACGCCAGAAACAGGCTATATTTAGGCGTTTAACGCCAGAAACAAGCAGTAGTCTGGCGTTAAACGCCACGATTGCACAGCAAGGGCATTTTACACGCCTAAATGGAGCAGGGATGTTAAGTCCTTGATCCCACTTGATCTGTGGATCCCACAGGATCCCCACCACTTTTTCTCTCCTCTTCACACCTTTTCATAACTCTCTTCCCTAAAATAACCTCCACCACTCACCTCCAATTCCCCTCCAAAACCATCATACACCCACCTACACCCACCCACTCAAATTCAAACCATCACTCCTTCCTTTTCACACATCATAACCACCTTCAACCCCCAGTGGCCGAATCATTCACACACCTCTATCTCCTCCATCTCTTCTTTTTCTCATCCTTTCTTTCTTCTTTTGCTCGAGGACGAGCAAAAATTTAAGTTTAGTGTGGAAAAGGCATTACTTTTTTGTTTTTCCATAACCACTAATGCCTCAAGGGATGCACTTCCCTCCACAAAATTATTGGGAACAAATCAACACTTTCCTAGGAGAATTAAGTTCCAATATGGGACAACTAAGGGTGGAGCACCAAGAGCATTCCATCATCCTCCATGAAATTAGAGAAGATCAAAGAGCTATGAGGGAGGAGCAACAAAGACAAGGAAGAGACATAGAGGAGCTCAAAAGCACCATTGGTTCTTCAAGAAGAGGAAGACGCCACCCTTACTAAGGTGGACTCATTCCTTAATCTCCTTGTTTATTTATTTTCCTGTTTTTTTATTTTTAAGCCTTATGTTTAGTTATATTTGTGTCTTATTACATGATCATTAGTGTCTAAGTGTCTATGCCTTAATCTCCTTATTTATTTTCCTGTTTTTCGATTTTTAAGCCTTATGTTTATGAATCCATCACCTTTCTTAAATGAAAACTGTTTTAATTACAAAAGAACAAGAAGTACATGGTTTCGAATTCATCCTTGAAACTAGTTTAATTATTTTGATGTGGTGGCAACACTTTTTGTTTTCTGAATGAATGCTTGAACAGTGCATATGTCTTTTGAAGTTGATGTTTATGAATGTTAAATATGTTGGCTCTTGAAAGAATGATGAAAAGGAGAAATGTTATTTGATAATTTGAAAAATCATAAAAATTATTCTTGAAGCAAGAAAAAGCAGTGAATACAAAAGCTTGCAGAAAAAAAGAAAAAAGAAAATTGGCAAAAAAAATGAAAGAAAGAAAAAGAAAAAGCAAGCAGAAAAAGCCAAAAGCTCTTTAAACCAAAAGGCAAGAGCAAAAAGCCAATAGCCCTTAAAACCAAAAGGCAAGGGTAATAAAAAAGG
>NC_029793.2:36157153-36172879 GCF_000816755.2 Arachis ipaensis | reverse complement strand
AGTATGATTTAGTTAGTTTTTAGTATATTTTTTATTAGTTTTTAATTAAAATTCATATTTCTGGACTTTACTATGAGTTTGTGTGTTTTTCTGTGATTTTAGGTATTTTCTGGTTGAAATTTAGGGACCTGAGCAAAAATCAGATTCAGAGGTTGAAGAAGGACTGCAGATGCTGTTGGATTCTGACCACCCTGCACTCAAAGTGGATTTTCTGGAGCTATAGAACTCCAAATGGCGCGCTCTTAATTGCGTTGGAAAGTAGACATCCATGGATTTCCAGAAATATATAATAGTCCATACTTTGATTAAGGATAGACGACGTAAACTGGCGTTGAACGCCAGTTCCATGCTGCATTCTGGAGTCAAACGCCAGAAACAGGTTGCAAAGTGGAGTTAAACGCCAGAAACAGGTTACAAACTGGTGTTCAACTCCAAGAGAAGCCTCTACACGTGTAAAGCTCAATGCTCAGCCCAAGCACACACCAAGTGGGCCCCAGAAGTAGATTTCTGCATCATTTACTCAATTCTGTAAACCCTAGTAACTAGTTTAGTATAAATAGGACTTTTTACTATTGTATTTACATCTTTGGAACATCTTTAGTTTCATCTTTAGATCACATTTGGGGGCTGGCCTCTCGGCCATGCCTGGACCTTCATCACTTATGTATTTTCAACGGTAGAGTTTTTACACTCCATAGATTAAGGTGTGGAGCTCTGCTGTTCCTCATGAATTAATACAAAGTACTACTGTTTTTCTATTCAATTCAAGCTTATTCCTTCTCTAAGATATCCATTCGCACCCAAGAACATGATGAATGTGATGATTATGTGACGCTCATCATCATTCTCACCTATGAACGTGTGCCTGACAAACACTTCCGTTCTACATGCAAACAAGCTAGAATGAATATCTCTTAGATATCTAATACAGAGGACCAAGTCCGAGATATTAGAATCTTCGTGGTATAAGTTAGAACCCGTGGATGGCCATTCCTAAGATCCAGAAAGTCTAAACCTTGTCTGTGGTATTCCGAGTAGGATCTGGGAAGGGATGGCTGTGATGAGCTTCAAACTCGCGAGTGCTGGGCGTAGTGACAGACGCAAAAGGATAGTAAATCCTATTCCAGTATGATCGAGAACCGACAGATGATTAGCCATGCAGTGACAATGCATTGGACCATTTTCATAGAGAGGATGGGATGTAGCCATTGACAACGGTGATGCCCTACATAAATCTTGCCATGGAAAGGAGTAGGAATGATTGGATGAAGACAGTAGGAAAGCTGAGGTTCAGAGGAACGAAAGCATCTCTATATGCTTATCTGAAATTCTCACCAATGAATTATATAAGTATCTCTATCCTAGTTTATGTTTTATTTATCTTTTAATTATTAAAACTCTATATCATTTGAATCTGCCTGACTGAGATTTACAAGGTGACCATAGCTTGCTTCAAGCCGACAATCTCCGTGGGATCGACCCTTACTCACGAAAGGTTTATTACTTGGACGACCCAGTGCACTTGCTGGTTAGTTGTGCAAAGTTGTGACAAAGAATTAAGATTATGAACGTGCGTATAAAGTTTTCAGCGCCGTTACCAAGGAATGGAACCGTCACGATTTCTGCGCACCAGTATGCGTCCCTCATGCGTACGCGTCGCTTGCGAATTCAGTCCAGCACGCGTACGCATCCCTGACACGCACGCGTGCCCATGAAAAATCAGCGTAAATGGTATATGGCCAGAGAGTTATGATGGTGTGGGGCTGGAATTGTGCTGGGAGCACAAGCCCCCTCACGCGTACGCGTCTCTGACGCGTGCGCGCCATTTTTCCACAATGGCCATCCACGCGTGCGCGTCCCTGACGCGCACGCGTCATGTGCATTTTTGGCTCTCGTGCGTATTAAACAGAGAGTTGTGCGTGCGCGGGGCAGCCTTCGCGCCAATTGCACAACCCATCTCACGCGTACGCGTCCCTGACGCTTACGCGTCGCTTGGAAAATGCGCAAGCTACGCGTACGCGTCGCATGCGACGCACAATTAAACCACCTCAGCACCTGATTTCAAATTCCCTCCCCCAATCCTAATAGTTTTCCAATCTTAATTATTCCTTCTTCCTTCTTTCTTTCTTTCTTCCTTATTCTTTCTTCATATCTATTACTTTCTTCTTTCCTTCTTCATCTTCTTCATCAGGTTTCTTTTCTTCTTCCCCTTTTACTCTTTCATTATTACTTTAATTTATGTTTCTTTCTTCTTTATTTTTCTTTTAGTTTCATTACCCATCGTTTCTTTTTCTTTTCTTTTTCATGCATTCTTATGTTGGTATTGAAGTTTTATTTGGGTATTACCTTACTATACTAAAGCTTGTGGTTTTTATGAGGAGTGATTTGACAATTGATATTTTCATTTGGCTCTCATATACATTTGGATTATATTATTTTTATTCCTACTTTAACTTGTTCACCAAGTGTTTGTGCAAAAGCACCTATGGCATCTTGAACTCTATTTTGTTTTACCCTTTTACTTGAATGCCTCTTTTTCACATCACTTGCACCCCACATGTATTTGGGATTATCATTCACAATTGTCATCATTACACATGCTCTTTAATTTGGCACCTTTATTACTTGATGCTTGAGTTATGCCTCTCATGTCCCTTTTTGCATGCTTTTAACCCCTTGCATCTAATTATTATGAATTGCCTTTTTTATCTTAATTGATGTCTTACCTACATGTTGTAGCTACCATGTATTTGAGCTAACATCTTTCCTTTGGCATTCGTTATCACTTGGAATTTCTCCTTTCCGGTTCTTTAGTTATCTATATTTAATATTCTCCCTTTTCTTTCTTCTTTAGACATGGGTACTAAGAAAGGAAAAGAGAAAGCCACTGGCAAGACACCAGCAAGGAGAGGAACCAAGAGAACACTAGCAAAGGCACTTCCATCTACCAGTGTCAAGCCACCAACAAAGCGGGTGAAGAGGATTATTAAAGTTGATGAATCAGAAAAAGCTTTTCCCGCCCGAGACTCCACACGGTTTGCTAACCGTTATTGCGAACAGATGTTCCCCATCTTAGCCAAGAGGAACTACAACAATGAGCATGTCCCAACACATTTTGTTGATTTTGTGGAGGCCCGAATTGAGAGGAGACAGTGGGGATTTCTAAGGAGACAGCCGCGGGAGGCCAACTTATCATGGGTAGTTGAATTCTACTCAAACTTCTATTCGCCTACTCTGCAGACTGTCTTCGTCCGTCAGCAGCAGGTCCCTGTCTCCGAGAGTACCATACAGAGAGCACTAAACCTTCCACCTAGTCCAGAGGGATGGGATGCATATCAAGAAGCATCTCGTAAGCGCCAGATGTATCAGTTCGACTGGGATAGCGTCCTTGGAGTTATAGCCCAACCTGGCAGTAAGTGGATCTATGGGCAGCATCGTTCAAAACCCAAGAGCATCTCAGCCCAGTCACTCACCCTAGAAGCTCACGTGTGGGCACAAATTATGTCCCACTATGTATTTTTGAGCACTCACGAGTCGACCTTCACAGCAGACATGGCTGTCCTCATCTGGTGCATCCTGACAGAGCAATCCCTCAACCTGCCCTGACACATCCGGCAAGCCATGGGACATGTACTGATTGCAGATAACCTACCTTTTCCCGCCTTGGTTTCAGATTTGGTCTCTGCGGCAGGTGTGTCCTATCGGGCAGGAGACACGAAGGTCATGATCCCTAGAGCCGACCAGTATGTCCCGAATGGGAAGTACATCAGGCCACCAGTTCCCTCTGTGAGCCAGCCTACAGGCCCATCTTTGGATACTCCGCTTACCTCTACTCCACCATCATCCATACCACAAGCACCATCCATCCATCAGATGTTCCTTCAGATCCTTGAGAGGTTTGACCAGCAAGACCGGTGGATGGAACGAATGGAGCGTCATAACAAGCGCTGATACAACTATTTGAAGGACCTCATAGTTGGTACACACCCACCTCCAGAACCAAAGGACACCCCGGACTCCCCTTCATCCAGTAGTACAAAGAGCCAAGGCGAACCAGACACTGGAGGCGACGCTTCCAGCCCCCCTTGCTCCTTACTGATGGCACGGAGGACTGTGCCAAGCCTTAAGTGTGGGGAGGTCAGTTCTTGACTTCCGGAGGTAACTTCTCTCTCTTAACACCAACATTTTACTTTTTCTTTTGTTAAATAGGATAAATTGCATGATAATAATTGCTTGCATGTATGTCTTGCTTGGTTGAAGTGATGAGTTTCTTTTCAAGACCATTTTTATAGCATTTCACTAATTTAAACTGAAAATTTGTGTTAAATTTGTTTGAAGATTGTAATTTGGAACATGGTTCATAGTTAAGAACACACAACCTGTGAGATTTGAGCTTCAATATATGGTTACATTATTTAACCATGATTTTATTCTTGTGTGTTTGCTTCTCTATGATTGCAATCTTTGCTTTGCTCCATTCTATATGTCCATTATTTAGTGTATATTCATGCATACATGTGATTGAGGCCTTTAATTATTATTAGCTCACTTATCCCAAATAAGCCTACCATTTCAATCACCCTTGTTTTCTACTTTGAGCCTTTTAATCCTCATTTGTTCTTTAAATTACCACATCACTAGCCTTAAGCAGAAAAACAATTAATTATCCCAATTGAATCTTTGGTTAGCTTAAGATAGAGATTGTGTATCAACTAAGTGAAGGAAATTTTGGAAACTTGGGTTGATGAGAAAGTGTTGAGTTGTATTGACAAGATATTGGGAATTTGGGTGCACACTCATGTGAAACCAGAAAAAAAAACCATATGCATTGAAATTTTATGTTTGCTTTCATGTTCAAAAAAAAATAAAAAATAAAAAATAAAAATATAAATATAAAATATAAAAAAAATTTCAATTCTACAACATAAATAAATAAATAAATAAATAAATAAATAAATAAATAAATAAATAGGGGATAAAATTACCCCAATGTTAAGTTTAATAAAAGACCAATGCATATGTGGTGAAATTAAAGGAAATTTGATACATGAGTATGTAAAATATACAAAAGTGAGATAAAGGGTAGCTAGACATGATTTTAAAGTATATAGAGAGTGTGTGTATGTTAGGTGAGAACTTAGGTTAGTCAAAGATTCAATTTACAGCTCACTTGGCCATACATGTATCCCCACTCTTACCTTAGCCCCATTACAACCATGAAAAGACCTCATGATGTTTGCATTAGTACATTAAATAAGTGTTGATTGGTTAGATGAAGAACAAAGTTTAGAAAGCATGACTAGGGAAGAGTAGAGTGAATTAACCCTAGACACTTGAGAGAATTAAAGTGCATATACACTACCAGTGAGGGTTCAATGCTTGATTCTATGTTCCCTGCTTTCATGAGCTATCTTCCTACGAGTTTACGCGCTTCTTATTATATGATTTGAATTAGTGGAATTTGATTCATATTTGTCTTGGAGAACTTGTTTACTTTTAACCAAGTAGACAGAATTATCTTAGCATATAGTTGCATTCATAGGTTGCATCTCATGAGTCTTACTTTTCCCCATTCATTCCTTTTATCTCTTTGAGCTTAGCATGAGGACATGCTAATATTTAAGTGTGGGGAGATTGATAAACCACTATTTTATGGTTTATCTTGTGCTCAATTGAGTGGTTTTTATCAAGTCTTTGCACACTTATTCATACAATTTGCATGGTTTTATAATTCCTTCCTAGTTTTGTTATATGATTGAAAAATTGCTTTCTAAGCTTTTAAAGCGTGTATTTTTAATTCCCCTTTATACCATTCGATGCCGTGATCCATGTGTTAAGTGTTTTCAGGCTTTATAGGGCAGGAATGGCTTAGAGGATGGAGAGGAAGCTTGCAAAAATGGAAGGAGCACAAGAAATAAAAGAGACAACCAGCGAGGATCGACGCATGCGCGTACCTGACGCGTACGTGTGAATTGGAGTTTGCACGACGACGCGTGCGCGTACCCGACGCGTACGCGTAACTAGCGCAGAAGACAAGTGACACGTGCGTGTACCTGACGCGTATGCGTGACTGACGCGTACGCGTGACATGCGCTACCTGCAGAAATCGCAGAAAATGCTGGGGGCAATTTTGGGCCAAGTTTGGACCCAGTTTTCAGCCCAAAAACACATACTAGAGGCAGGGGACAAGCAGAGACTAACACACATTGACATTACGCATAATTTTAGTTTTAGTTTTTGAATCTTAAAGAGAATTTCGACTACTTCCTCTAGGTTTTCTTTACATTCATAGATTTTCTAGTTTTTATGCTTTTGATGCTTTTGCTTTGGATATTGAGAAGAGTCACTACCTCCGTTGAAGTTGCTATTCTAGTTTGTTTTCTTATTCCTTTACTCTTTTAATTGCCCATTAACCCTGTTCAGATAAGTATGTTTATGATTTTGGGATTTATTAATGCAAAGAACTATTTTTATTTTTAATTAATTTTCAATTATTGTTTAATTTATCATGTCTTCTTTTTATTCCCTTTACATGCCTGTGAACGTTATATTCATGTCAATGGAGTAGTTTCCTAACTTGATTGGGAGTTGATTAAAAAGGAGACCCTTGAGTTGGAATACTCAAGTGTAATTCTAATTGGAAGTTGTTAGCTAACTCTCTAGTCTCTAACTCTAATTCTTCCTTAGGAGAGGATTAGGACTTGAGGATAGAGTTGGTTAGTTAGTTACTTGACTTTCCTTTCTTCAGCAAGGGATGACCAAGCAGAACAACAACCTTTTACTATTACACTTGGGAAAATTCAACAAGGATAGAACTTCCAATTAATCTTCTCCCGGTCAAGGCTTTTATCTTCATTATATAAATTCTCTTGCTAATTTTCATTGCATTAATTTACAATTATTTACTTTTTTGTTTCTCAACTCAAAAATTTCTCGGAGAACCCCTGACCAATAAATTTCACTCTTTTGTCAACTCGTTGGGAGACGACCTGAGACTCTACTCCCAGTATTTTTATTCTCAATTTGTGACAATTTTTCTAAATTGATAAGCGGAATTTTCGTCGGTTAAGAACTGTACTTGCAACACTACTTTTACTAAAATTTCTTAATCGGTTAATTTCCGCCACGTCACACCCACTGCCAAGCAAGCTTATATCATATCCATTTTGTTGTACACCTAAATTTGCCAAAAAAACACACCTCATGCCTTTATTCTTTCTTCAATGTACAACAACAAAATAAAAAACAAAAAAATTACAATTTCAGAGCATGAAGAATAACTAACCTGTCGAAGTGCATATAGTTAGCTAAACTAACAAATTCCAACCTCCTCAAAAAGTCACTACCTCCTAGAATAATACTACAAATACCAATTATACCAAAGTTTATTAATATAGGTAGCCGCTTTAGACTTGAACGGTGTTCATGAAAATCTCTGATATTTTAGCTGAGAATAAAAAAGAGTATAACCCACATGATAAGAAGGTTTTTCAATGAAATTACTTAAAATTTTATAGTTAGAAAAATTCAAGGTAGGCTTAACGTTTTATCAATTCTTACTAATGAAGAGGATCTACGATTATATCCCTATTGTCTAATGATTTAACCTAAGTTTAAGGTATAGATTTAGAGAATCCAATAGCATACTCTTTGAAAAGTATTGTGCATACCATCCACCGAAGAATTAGTGTTTGAACTATCAGTAGAATCCTCAACTGAATTATTATTTACGACCTTAGCAGTGAGTTTTAAATGAGGCATGGCAACAGAGAAATAAAAATCTAAAAAATAATAAAAATAGGGTGAGTAATAAAAATTCATGAATCTCAACAATAAAAATACCAGAACTCTAATTGCAAAATTGAACGGTATTAACATTATCAAGATTCTAACAGCAAAAAATTAAAAAGTACTAACATTGTCAAGATTTTAACTGCCAAAATTAGAAGAGTACCAAGAATATTAAGGAGGTAGCAACAAAAACTAAATGATACAAAAAATATCAAAAAATCCAATATTAGAAACTGAGAGGACCAAGAATCATATAAACAACGAAGACCAAGAATCATATAAACAACGAGAAAAAAAAAAGATACACATGTGACAACAAGAGAAAAAAATAAAAAAATAAAACAGAAAAAAAAGTAAAAAAAAAAAAAGAATTGAAGGAATTTTATCAAGTATCATGGTTCAAACATAGTAAAAGAAAAGGTAATATTCTTCCTATAAGTATTGAACTAAAAAGATGAAAACTAAAAAAAATATTTTAAAGAGTTAAGTTTCTTTTTAAATGAAAAATAAATTAGTCATAGTGAAATAGTTGGATTTGAAGTATAAAAAATATCATTTAACTTAATTTGTTGAAATCAACTTCCTTCCTTTAATCATTTTTGGCTAAAAAAACTTTGAAAATGAGAGAAAAATCAAAATAACCTTTTGATAATTATCTTAGTGACTAATTTTGAAAAAAAAGAAGAGTAAACTGAACATGTCAATATTAACATGGGGTAATATACTCTCCCTTCAATATAGCTTGTTACCAAGTTGAGAACATGAAATTATAAAAAAGCTTCATTTTACTTCTTTCTATTTTGTCGATTTTTAGCAAATCGATGGTGGTTCGATTCTAATGGTCTGGGAGCGAAACCAACTCCTTTTTTGCAGGTACCACTTTTATTTGCATCAAAATTTATGCCTTTGACAATAACGAAGAAGAAAGAACCAAGCTTTGTAGAAATTCAAAATGAATAATAAAATTTAAATGACTTGAATAAAAGGAAAATGAAATTGCAGAAAGGGAAAGTGTTTGGAAAAGTAAAGGGAAAATTGAAAGGTAAAGGCTGGAAAGGATAAAAGTTGCTGAATTTAAAAGAATTAAAATGACATTGCAAAGAAGATAAATTGTATGGAAAGAAAGTTGCAGGGAATTTAAATGTAAAGTAAAGACATGGAAGGAACTCTTCGAAGAAAAAAGACTCTTGACTGACTCAGAAAGTCGCTGGGGATGTGAGTGAGTGTGAGTGTTTTCTCCGAAAAGATTCCAACCTTTGTTCCATCGATCTTTCACGTATTTATGGAAGTCTTCAACCAATCAAATTCAGATATAACTTCCACGTCCGTCAATCATTGAATAACCGTTTCCGCTTTCTTTGAGTGCCATCTATAACTTCCACCAACTATCTTCACTTAGTAACTCCCTTCGATTACTTCACTCTCTCGATAAGTCCTAATCGATCAAAATTCTCTTCTTCATCGATTGACCATCTTCAAGGAATCCAATACAGTTATTTTCCACCTCGAAGTTCACAACTTGTTTATCATTTTTGACTAACAAATTACTTTTGCCTTCGATTCGGTTTTCTGTCTACCATCTTCGACATCAGTAACCTCTTCTTTGATACAGCTGACCTCGTCAAGTCTGCCTCTTCGATTTCCACATTTGCGTCAATCGATTAATAGAAAGTACGTAAAGAGTACCTAATTGACTCCAATGCAAAGTTAATTCTAACATGTATTTGGAGGTTGATCGAAATATTTTTTGGCACTTGGGAATTATCGAAGCTTATTCTTGTCGAATATTGGCTTGTCAAAGAGTTCAATAATATCTTTATCAAAAATATTATTTTTGATATAACAAATTCCCCTAAGTATTTATTTTTTCGACTAGAAGGATGAAAGTATAAATACTTACTATTATTCAATATTTTCGACGATGATACTAGGCATTTCTTCCTCTTCTTCCTCAAAATTTTCCTCGACATAGTTTATCCATTTTTAGGAATGGAGTTTCAACTGCTTTACCTCAATTGGTCGAAGTAGAAGGAACACGACGCAACTGTCGACCACTTTGGTTACCACCAATTCGATCTTAAAAAATGGTATCTCTTCCACGGCCTCGAAAAAAATAACTACATCGAGCCTGTTGCGGTCGGTATTCTTTCATTTTCTCATTCACCAAACTCTTGCCAATTCTTGATCCATCCAACCCCAATAGCATGGGATCGACGAAACAATGGTGAATAATTATTCTGTGGACTCTAAACAAATTGAGTCTAAGGGTCAGTTTACTCTTCTTTGTCGAAATTGGTCTTCGATGGCTTGACCAAATCGAAACTGACCCCAAATAATTGTTTGATCAATTTCATATATTGCACAAATTTTCACAAATATTTTCACATAGTGCATGAGAAAATATTAGTGAAGCATCATGCCATTCTTGAAGAGCCCAAGATAAAATTCTTTTTCAATTTATCGAAGAAAAATTATCTTCGATATAAGAAATGCCCCAAGTATTTGTTTTCGAACTCTTGAGGCAAAGTGGTTGTTTGTCGAACTCTTGGATCTTCGACATTTTGTTGAATATTTTCAGCCGTATTCATTTTCGATACCTCATCGAATTTTTTATGACAACATATTACCCAAATCATGGTAATTTTCCTTTTCCTTCTCGGATCATTATGGTCAGAGAGTTGTCATATTTGATGATTTGAAAATATCATAATCAAAAAATTTTTTTTTCCAAATTTCCAACTTCACAATTTCCAAAGTAAACAGAGAAACTTTTTCTTATCTGAAATTTGATCAACTTTATAGAGTTTCAAAGTTGAATAAAGATTTTTTTCCACAGTTATATCTAACAACTGCCAATAACCGCTTCTCAAGAACTTCTTTTTACAGACATATTTGTACATATCTTTATAGAGTAGCCACTCCTTCCAAAGTGTTCCAATATGCACCTGTAACTTGATAAAGTTCGAATTTGTCGAACATTGGCTTGTGATGACAAGTCATCATATGATAGTTTTTCAAGCATTTTTGCACTTGTTTCATTAGGTTTTATGCACTTTCCTACATTGTAAGTAAGTAATTTGGAATGGAATTGCATGGTTTCTTTGAATCAATCAACCACCATTTAATTGATACTAAATCATGAGGTTTAAGCTAAATTTAATTGATTTTTTTATGATTTATAAACCTTGTGAATTTGGTGATACTTTGATTGGTTGTTTTGATTACTTGTAGGTGAAGAAAAGAAGAAAACAAGAAAGCGTGGCCCAAGGAAGAGAAGAATGTGGCAAAAGAAACAAAGAGGCGTGGCACAATGAAGGAGGAAAGCCACAATACTCTACTGGGAGCACAACAATGAACCAAGGAAGCAAGGCTTGGATGCTACGCTCACCTTGAGAGCGGAGCACAATTTAATACCAAGAGAGAAAGGGGAGAAGAATGATGCTCTGCCAAGAGCATTATCGTGCTTCATACAAAATAAATGCAAGAGGCGCTACTCACAAAGGAAAATAAGACAAAATTGGCCAAAATGCATCCCCCAAGACTTGAACCTTGCACCTAAAGGATAACAAGAAGGCGCTACTCCAAGGGGGCAAGGGCACTCAATTGTTTTACTTAATTGAGCGCTATCTTATATTGATGGGCATAAGGAAAATTGGCTCCTCAAAATGCATTCACTGGGGATCGAAGTGGGAGCCTCACTCAAACAACAAGGAGCGCTACTTATACTACCTGCAAGAAAAATAAGCCAACATGGCTTCACTAGGATTCGAACTTGAGGCCTTCCACTCAAAGCAAGGCACTACCTCTCTTTGCTTTACAAAAGAAATTGGTCCAAATGTCTCCACCATGGTTCGAACTTGGAACCTCACCCAAGCAAAAGGAGTGGTGCGCTCTTACCAAGAGCAGAGCGCTACTCTCCTTACTCCTTGATGCCTGAGTGCTACTTTCCTTGCTTGCTAGCAACTTGACACGGCCCAGGGAGGATTGGTGCCCACAAGCCATGCCAAGACAAGGCAATGCTACGCTCCCACAAGAGCAGAGCGCTACCCTGTTGCACACAAGCCTGGCACGCCACCAAGGGCCAAAGACAAGCATTGATGCTCCGCTCTCACCAGGAGCAGAGCACTCCACTGGGAGCAAACACTCATGGGCTAAAATTGGACCAAAATTTAATTTAAATTCAATTCTTCACCAAATTAAAAAGCCCACTCCAAATTCTAAAATCCAAAAATAAAAAGTGTATAAATAGAAGCTAGTTTGATTTAGTGAGGATCTTTTTTGCTTCTTTGAATTTTCATTTGTGTAATTTTTAGAGTTTTCACTTTGAATTGGGATCTTGGAGAATTGGGAAGGAGAATTGATCTCTCTTCTTCCTTGTTCTTGCTTGAGCACTCTTTACTTCTTGTCTTGGATCTTGGGTGAAGAATTGAAGAAATTCTGTTTCAATCTCACCTTGAGATCTCTTGTTAATCTTTCTGCATAATTTTAGAAACTTTGATTTACATTCCAAATTCTGTTTACTACTTTCATTCTTCTCTTTTCTTCTGCAAATTAATTTTCCATTTTCTTTTGCAATTGTTCTTGTTGGATCAAGGAAGGATTTGAGATCTAGACTTGTTTTCTAGTCTCTTCCACTCCTGATATCTTCAATTTCTCTTTTAACTTCTGCAATTAAGCTACATTTACTTTCTGTTTTAATTCTTTAAGCATTTTCACTTTTCTGTTTGAGATCTACTTCAATTTAATTCATCTTCTTCTCTGTTAATTGTCATTTCACTTCTGCTTGTTTAATTTCTGCAATCCCAACTCCCTGAACCCTTTTATAATTCAAGCAATTTACCTTCCTTGCACTTTAAGATTCATTCATTTACATTTCTTGCAATCTAAGCTTCTGCAATTTAATTTACTTGCTCTTTAAGATTCAGCACTTTTACTTTCTGTTCTCTTTAATTTACTGCAACTCTTCCCTCTCCCTTTACATTTCATGCAATTTAGCTTCTGTCAATTACAAACCACTTAAACCAACACTTGATTCGCTTGACTAAATCAACCACCAAACTAAAATTGCTCAATCCTTCAATCACTGTGGGATCGACCTCACTCATGTGAGTTATTATTACTTGATGCAACCTAGTGCACTTGCCGATTAGATTTGTGTGCTTGGAATTCATTTTCCAAAAAATACACCATCAGCTTGTCGAAGAATTCAACAATATCTTGTCGAAAATATTATTTTTGATGGTTTTTTTTTGCTAGATGGACAAAAGTAAAAATACTTATCATCATTGAATATTGTTTTCAACAAACTCATATTCAACTATTTCTCTTTCTTTCTTCTTTTCTTCTTTTATTTTTTCAACTTGTCAAACTCTCTCAGCCAAATAGGCTAAATCGGGAATATGCATATTGAGTAACTTTCGACGCATATACAAGCCAAGACCTTTGATGGCTATTTTGACGATCTCGCTTTCAGGGACCGACACATAACATCGATTGTGAGCATTTTTGAATCGAATTATATGGTCATCTATCGATTCTCCATCATCTCGTTCTATTGCAAGCAAATCTGTCAACGAGACATTCAATTCTGCTCTATAAAATTGAGCATGAAAAGCATTTTCTAATTGTGCCCATGTTAAAATCGAACTGGGTCTCAGATTTGAAAACCAAGTGAAAGCATTTTTTGTTAATGAAGTAGGAAAAAACTTCATTCTCAGGTTTTCGTTATCTGCCAAATTTTCTAATTCGACCAAATAGTGAGCTATATGCTCAACAGTTGACTCTCCAGCCTCTCCTATAAATTTTGTAATTATTTTGGGAGTTCTTACACATATTGGCACTTCTGTCATTTTCACTACAGAAGGAAAAGCAGAAATAAAATATGGTCGATGCATGAGACCCACGTTGATACCCATTCCATTGAGGATATCCTCAACAATCCTTGTCACCTGGTAATAATATCCACGTTGTGTGTGAAGTCTATTCAAAACTTCATTAGCATTTTGATCTCGTCGAACGAGATAAGGGATATTTTCTTCCCTTTCAGGATTCTTAAGTACATTCCCCTCATCATAATCGACAATTCGAGCAATTCTCTCGACTTGTTTAACCAGTCGATCATATTTTGACTCATTGTCAGCTAGGATAGGATTCAAAATAGTAGTCATCTGGTGAGTCAATAGGTTGACTAAATCATGATGGCTTTCGTTAATATATTGTCGAAACTCAGCCATCGATCCTGGATTATTCGACGAGGAGCCCACTTGGTAATCTCGATTAACTTCGTCAGACATGGTAACAATTTTACCACTTTTTAATTGCATGCACCAAATATCAACACTGCATGCACAATGCAACAGTTGAAAGCAACAAATTTTGATACAATTAAATTTTAAAACTGTCCCACCGAGCCTGCCAATTTGTTTTGTCGATTTTTAGCAAATCGATGGTGGTTCGATTCTAATGGTCTGGGAGCGAAATCAACTCCTCTTTTGTGGGTACCAGTTTTATTTGCATCAAAATTTATGCCTTTGACAATGACGAAGAAGAAAGAACCAAGCTTTGCAGAAATTCAAAATGAACAATAAAATTTAAATGACTTGAATAAAAGGAAAATGAAATTGCAGAAAGGAAAAGTGTTTGGAAAAGTAAAGGACAAATTGAAAGGTAAAGGCTGAAAAGAATAAAAGTTGCTGAATTTAAAAGAATTGAAATGACATTGCAAAGAAGATAAATTGCATGGAAAGAAAGTTGCAGGGAATTTAAATGTAAAGTAAAGACATGGAAGGAACTCTTCGAAGAAAAAAGATTCTTGACTGACTCAGAAAGTCGCTGGGGATGTGAGTGAGTGTGAGTGTTTTCTCCGAAAAGATTCTAACCTTTGTTCCATCGATCTTTCACGTATTTATGGAAGTCTTCGACCAATCAAATTCAGATATAACTTCCACGTGCCTCAATTATTGAATAACCGTTCCCGCTTTCTTTGAGTGCCATCTGTAACTTCCACCAACTATCTTCACTTAGTAACTCCCTTTGATTACTTCACTCTCTCGATAAGTCCTAATCGATCAAAATCCTCTTCTTCATCAATTGACCATCTTCAACGAATCCTATACAGTTATTCTCCACCTCGAAGTTCACAACTTGTTTATCATTTTCGACTAACAAATTACTTTTGCCTTCGATTCGGTTTTCTGTCTACCATCTTCGACACCAGTAACCTCTTCTTCGATACAGCTGATCTCGTCGAGTCTGCCTCTTCGATTTTCACACTTGCGTCAATCGATTAATAGAGAGTACGTAAAGAGTACCTAATTAGCTCCAATGCAAAGTTAATTCTAATATGTATTTGGAGGTTGATCGAAATATTTTTTGGTACTTGGGAATGATCGAAGCTTATTCTTGACGAATATTGGCTTGTCAAAGAGTTCAATAATATCTTTATCGAAAATATTATTTTCGATATAACACTCTCATCAAAATTTTCTGAGATCTTTTCAGACTATTTTTTTCACTTGCTTTCTTCTAATTCTCCTCATTGTTCTTTATTTTGTTTATGACCTTAAAACAAAAGAACTTGTAGAACACATGACACCAAACTCTACCTTAGTTTTATCTATCTAAAAAAATTTATTCATCCTCTTGTGACATCAACGAAAGGCTCAATACATTTTATCCATCATTATCTCACATCTTTAGTTCTTATATTGCTTATTTACCTATAGTATTTTCCTAAAAAAGTTACCTACCTTTAGTCCCTTTTCTTCTCTTAATCTTATTTATTTAATTTATTCTCACAAAACTACGCTCAAATCACATGGTGACATGATGAAAGTATTTATGGAGTTAAACTCAAGCTATTATACCATGTAATGACATCTTTTCTACTGCCTTCATTTGTTTTTCACGGCACCCTCCTCCCTCACATCCCTCACA
>NC_029793.2:36156451-36157040 GCF_000816755.2 Arachis ipaensis | reverse complement strand
TTTAATTTTTAAAGATTTTAAATATAATGATTATTTCTACAATTTATAAGACTGTTTTATTTCGGCTTATATAGACCATAATAAATATTTTTATAGGCATTTATCTAAAGTTTATGTAAAAACTGAAATTAAAAGGTATTTATTTATATTATATAAGATTTATTTGTACAGTATATAGGACTGTTTTATTCCTGTTTATATAGACCAAATAATTAAAAACTGAAATAAAAGATTTTTACATTTTAGTCACAGAGACAAAAATAACGTAGTGGTACTTTTTTATATTAATAGACCCTATTGTATAGTCCACGTTATTCGTGGTTGACGTGCTTAATATTTTTAAAGGTATTATCTAAAGTTTATTTAAAAAAGAGATTAATATATTTTAATTGAAACGAATTGCACGATCATTAATTTTTTTTGATATATTGATATATAATTCGGTTAATAATTATTTTTAAATGGTAACCTTTAAAACATTTTTTATTAGCACTCCTTAATACCACGATAGAATCACTTTTACGATTCGTGCCTTGTTAAAAAAAAAAAAATTCTACATAAAAAGAGATATGATTAAAAATTGCTTAGA
>NC_029793.2:36143736-36156342 GCF_000816755.2 Arachis ipaensis | reverse complement strand
GTAAAACTGTTTTTGTTTATTCTTAAGAAATTAATTTAAATATACCTATATGCACATATATTATGTGTAAGAAGTTTAATCTGATCTATTATTTTGTTGTACCTTTGTTGTTTAACTTTAAACTAATAATACATGTCATTAGCTTCAAAGAATTAATTCCACTATTCTATAGATTATTGATCATTAAGTTGTAACGAAAATAAAAAAAATTAGATCTTCCGTTCACTGAATAATATTAATTTATAGTCAATTCCTCAGAAACATTTACTTGTTTCATACATCTACTTTTATTCTTTTGTTTATTAATGTATGTGCAAAGAAGCTTATACATATATAGTAGAGTTCTTTGCATTTTACACACATTGAATAGTTAATCTTCTTTTATTATATTACCATTTATTCAATTGCACAAAAATAGTGAATGAAATTAACATTGGTTACAATTAACTTATATGTTTTAATGATATTTTTTTTAAATGGTAATTTTTAGAGTACACTTTAACAAATTAAAATAATAAATAATTAAACGCGTATATATGAATATTGCATTATAATTTTTAAGTATAACTTGAATAACAGATGTTATCATTTTGAGTCATAAATAAATATTTTTAAGCAGATATTTATTTTTCAAAAAATTAATACTATTATGTACTTTAACAAATTGTGTATTGTTTTTTTTGGATGAAAAGTACAATGTACAAGGGGTATATATAGCTGCTAGAAGGATCAAAGTAATAAAAGTAGAATAAATTACCATTTGTACTCATAAAAGATACAGACGCTGACAAATGTATCCATATAAGAATAAAACGACAATTGTAACCACGGAAGATGGCTTCCGTGTGCCAAGAGTACCCTATTGAATCAATTACGTAATCGATGTCTGGGTACTCTTGGCACACGGAGGTCATCTTCCGTGGTTATAATTGTCGTTTTATTTTTATATGAGTACATTTGTCAGCGTTTGTATCTTTTATGGGTACAAATGGTAATTTATTCAATAAAAGTATAGAATCCTACAATTAATATACAGATACGCTATATAAATACAAATGATATTAATTGATCTAATTTGATTCTAATTATTCTCTTAACATCCCTCCTCAAACTCAAGTGGGAGTTAAGGATACCATCTTGAGTTTGGATAACAGAGTCCGAAAACGAGTCAGATGATGAGTCTTCATAAAGATATTAGCAGTCTGGTCCAGTGTGCCAACAGCGATGAGATGAATAGCATTAATAAGGATACGTTGCTGAACAAAGTGACAATTATTCTCAATGTGTTTGATGCGTTCATGAAACACATCATTATAAGCAATCTAAATAGCACTACGACATCAGTTAGGGATGACTGAGGAGCACCCAAATCTTTGAAAAGCCAACGAATCAAGATAACTTCAGTAGTGGTGTCAATGAGAGTACGGTATTCAGCTTCTGTGCTTGATCGAGCAGTGAATGTTTGCTTCTTAGCTCGCCAAGAAATGAGAAAGTTGCCAAGAAATAAAAAATAACCAGTAGTGGAACGACGATCAATGGGATCACCAGCCCAATCAGCATCTGAGTACGCTTGAAGAGATAAAGATGAATAGGCAGAAAAATAAACGCCATGGAATAGGGTGCCTTTGATGTAGTGAAGAATGCGAAGAACTGCCGCACAGTGAATAGTACGAGGAGCCGACAAGAACTGGCTAAGAACATGAACCGGATATGCGATGTCCGGTCGGGTGACAGTTAAGTAGACGAGTCCTCCAACTAGCTATCGATAAAGAGTAGGATTATCCAAAACAGTGCTATCCATAGGAGTAAAACGAACATTAGGCTCAAGAGGACTAGACTCAGTGCGACTATCTATAATTCCAGCTCGAGCAAGAAGATCTGAAGCATATTTAGCTTGAGAGAGATAGATACCATCATCGGTGGATATGACTTCTAGACCAAGAAAAATAGCTGAGAGAACCAAGATCTTTCATCTCAAAAGTACGTTGAAGGGATGCCTTGAGATTAGAGATACCATCAACATACAGAAGTAGAAGAACAACTCCACGTTCGCTTTTACGAATGAAGAGTGCATTCTCATAAGGGCTGCAAGTGAAACCAAAATTGCATATGGTAGTGCTGAACTTGTCAAACCATTCACGAGGAGTTTGCTTAAGTCCATAGAGTGTCTTGCGAAGGAGACAAACTTTGCTAGGAGGACAAGGATAATCCTGAGGTGGGTTTCATATAGACCTTCTTTTTTAAATCTCCATTAAAAAATGCATTCTTCACGTCCATCTAACTGAGAGACCATTTTTTGACTGCAGCAATGGCAAGAAGAGCTCGAACAGATGTGAGTCGAGCAACAGGAGCAAAAGTCTCTTCATAGTTAATACCATACTCTTGCGTACAACCCTGAGCAACCAACCGTGCCTTATAACGGTCAATAGAACCATCAGAACGGATCTTGATCTTGTATACCCATCTGCTTCCCACAATTTCCTGATTGGAAGGAGGATCAACCAAATCCCAAGTGTGTGCTTTTTCAAGTGCCTGTATTTCTTCCTGCATTGCTTGTTGCCATGTGGATTTGTGGAGGCTTCTTGGAATGACTTAGGTTCATGTTGATGAAGAATAGTAGAAAAACAATGATAATTAAGAAGATGAGGAGGTAGATTTCTTACCCTAGAAAAACAAATGGGAGCAGGAAGCATGACAGTAGGAGCAGGATCGTTGTCCGGTCTGGAATCATCGGGGAGATGGAGAAGGCGGAAGAACAGGAGGCTGTGGAGGGTGACTCGAGATATAACCTGTAGAATAATCACTAGGAGAAAAATCAACATTAGGGTTAGTGAAAAATGGTGACTGAGTAGGAGGAATGGACTCAAAGGAGGAGAACCGAGAAAACATGTGATACTCCCAAAAGACAACTTGATGAGATATACGAATACGTTTAAAGAGAAGATCCCAACAATGATAACCCTTGTGTTTAGTGCCATAACCAAGGAAACAATACATACGATCCCAAGGTTCAAGTTTACTATGTTCATGAGGCTGAAGAAGAACAAAACAGACACAACTGAAAACTCGAAGAGAACTATAATCTGGGGAGGTATGATAAAGACACTCAAAGGGAGTAACGTTACCAAGAACAGAAGAAGGGAGTCTATTGATAACATGAATAGCAGTAAGAATAGCTTCACCCCAAGTACGCTCAGGACACGAAGAAGAAAGAAGCATTGCACGAACAGAGTCAAGAATGTGATGGTATTTACGTTCAGCTCGGCCATTTTGTTGAGATGTACCAGGAAAAGAAAACACAGACAAAGTACCCTGTTATGCAAGAAAGGTTAAGAGTTTGGAATCACGGTATTCCATAGCATTATTATGTTGGAAAACCTTAATGACCTTGGAAAACTGAGTTTTAATCATAGTAGTATAGTTAATATATATCTGAGGTAACTCATGGCGACTAGTCATCAAATAAACCCAAGTAAAACATGAATAATCATCAATGAAAACGACAAAGTATCGAGCTCCACCCATAGAAGCAATGGGAGCAGGGCCCCAAACATCAGAGTGAATGAGATCAAAAGGAGAGCAAGCAAGAGAGGAATTGTTGTGAAAAGATAAAGCATATTGTTTGGCAGTTTGACAAGAAATGCAATAGACCCACAACACCCTGAGACACAAGAGGACGCAATTTTTCTAAGGAGCTGTGGGCAAGACGTTGATGCCACAAGTAAAGGGTAGATGGAGAAGAAGCAGCACAGAGATTTGGTACAGGAGAAATATGAAGATTCTCGAGTTCAAACAACCTTCTGACCTTACGTTCAGTCCTGATGATTTGTCCCGTCCGAGGATCCTGTACATGACAACCAAAAATGGAAAAAGTGACATCAAAATCCAGATCAACAAGCTGACCAACAGAGATAAGATTAAAGTTTAATTTGGGAATATAATAAGTATCAGGAAGATTGAGAGTCGACTAGGAGATAGAACCCTTGTGTGTTGCATGCAAGAGGGAACCATTAGCAGTATTGACAGAGGTGCATTTGTAGTGGTAGACAGAGACAAGAAAAGATTACGCAACAGAGATATGTGATTAAAGCAATTCGAGTCAAAATACCATTTAGAATTACCTGGAGGAGTCGAAAAAACAGTAAAGGTATTACCAGAAGGGGAGAGAAGATGCTGAATAAGAGACGCAATATCGGATAGAGAGATAGGAGACGGGTTGAGAGGAGTAGAGGTGGTAGATTCAGTAGTAGCAGCAACAGTAGAAGCAGACACATTCTTGGAGAAGTTTGATGACAAGCATTCTTGAGGTAATCAGGACGTGCTGGGCGAGTAGGACAGGCAGTAATCAAATGTCCCGACAGCTTGCAATAATGGCAGAACAGATGTGAACAATGGTAGCTAATGTGACCTTTCTGGTGGCATGTGCGACATTCAACAGAAGGATAGTCTGAAAAGAGGTGTCCAGAACAGTTACAATTTCAACAGAATTTATCCTTTCTGTTTGTGGCAGCAAAAGCATTTGACTTTTCTATAATAGTAGATAGAGATCAAAGAGAAGAAAGAAAACTATAATTTCGGAGCAGAAAATGAGAAAACGGAGTGCAGAATTGGAAAGAACTCACCAAAAATACCTTAGGGATGGTTTTACTATCTGCCACGTCAGCACTACGTCAATGCCATGTCAGCATATGGAGGCCACGTGGCAGCGTCTGAGTGGAAGCGGATGACACGCTGGCGAGGTGAGCTGGAGAGCGGGTCAGATGGCGAATCAGGTCGGGTCCGGGTGCGGGCTACCAAGAGGTGAACTGAGACGCAGGTCAAGCGGTGGACCGGGTCGGGCCCGAGTACGAGCTGCCGGCTTAGCACGGAACAAGAGTGCACAACATGTGGAGGAGTGGTGGACTGTTGATCGCGGAGCTCAATCTGACGGTGTAGAATGAATCTGGAAGGAGAAGAATGCTGATCGTGACAACGTCTTAAGGCGGCGCGTCTGGCGGTGGATGACGGCGAATCTAGAGGCATTGGAATCACGATGACGAGACGAACATGGTGGGAAAGGCTGTGACGAACCAAAGCGTCAGGAAAAAATCGAAAAACGAGGCTAAAGAAGACTGTTGAAGGAGAAGAAACAAGGGGGCTATAAACCAATTTTCTTGGAAAAAAAAAGGAACCTATGCTCTTGATACCATATTAGAAACAAGAGAGTAATTTGAAAGAATGTATTATTCAGGTCGAGGAAAAGTACAATGTACAAGAGGTATATATAGCTGCTAGATGGATCAAAGTAATAAAAGTATAGAATCCTACAATTAATATACAGATACACTATATAAAATACAAATGATACTAATTGATCTAATTTGATTTTAATTATTCTCTTAAAAATTTTAAAGTAGGTTAATTTTGTTATAAAATATAATTTCATTAGCACTATTTAATACGCGCATTAGAAATACTCTTACAATTTGTACCATGTTAAACGAAATATCTACATAAAAAAGCATTTGATTAAATATTGTTTAGACTAAAAAATCATTTATAAAAAATCATGTGAATACTAAATTAGATTTAATTGGTTTTTTAAAATTTTTTAAATGAATTAGACACCATCACGATTCCAATAAAAATAAATATAAAAAATCAAAATCTTATAGTATTTATTTAAATACTTAAAATAGTAAAAAAAATAATTTTACCTACTCAGATGGTTCCCACATTAAGAATAGTTTTATTTCCCAATTCGATGAGGTTAGATATATGTTTTTATCAAATCATTATGAATTACACGTATAGATCATTATTCTATTTAACTAAATGATAATCAAATATTCGGAAAGAATTGATTAAACCATTCGAAATATAACGTGGGATAATTTAAACTTGATTATGCTCAGTGAATTTATATAATATAATTATTAAGTATTACATTAGATAGAAATGGAGAACCGTTAAAGATGATTTATATTAAAAAAATATAACCGTTATCTATTCTATAATTATGTGGTCTCATTAAATAGTTACCCACTCCACATAGAGCAAGTTGTTTGAATTCTTATCTATTCATTAAATTTGAATTTATTGCAACCCCGCTCCTACTAACTACAATAATCTTCTTCTTTAAATATTTTACACAGATAGATCAATCTAATAATCTAAAAAAAACCATGGGCATCACAAAAACAAAAGCAAGGGAAAAGGGGTATCGACACCACCTACTTCTGGCTTCTTGGTTCAATTTGCCCGGTGTTATAGCTTATCTTATTTTTGCTTCACACAGTCAACATCGAGGGCACATAGTTCTTTGGATCTAGTTAATCTATAGATGATGATTTCTATGGCTGCTGGAATATAATTGAATCTTTCCATCGAATCCACTACTGATCCAGTCTTCATGAAACGTCTAGATTGGCATCGGATATTATATCTTCAATTATAAGAATGTTAAATATTAAAGACAATTTTTGATTGATTAGCTGCTAATTTTAAATCCACTACAACTGAATACATTTAAATAATTTCTTCTATCAAATACATAATGGAGTTGTGTTTTGCGTTGAGAGTTGACAACTCTCTTGGTGCGGTGACAGTGTTTCAAAAAATCAGAAGCTTTGTTACTTTTTTCTACATCAGGACTAGTAATCTCATGCGTCAGCGTATCCCTGTGGGATTACCACTCTTTGAGAACGTGGTGGGAGCCATCTGAATGGGTAGGGGCTTTAATTTCCAAGAGAAGCTCGCTCCATCTTCTTTTCGGGGTAAAGGTTGCCAAGATGGGCAGAACCTTATCCAAAAAGATTTGGCTTGTGATGTATGTAAGTATACCGTGACAATCTGTTACATATAATACATGTTATTTTTCTAGTAGTTAAATCTTATAATTATAATTCTAGCTACAAACTTCATGGCAGTTTGCTATTAGATATAATTCCTAATTAATGAAGAAGACCTTTAAGCATACAAACACATAGAATATAACTATGTCGGTGTTAAGAATTATATTTTTTTCTTATCTAGTCTTCTTTGATATTAGCTAGTATGATAACTATAACTTTGAATACAATCTCCCAACCATGATGGCATTTGAATTGATTGTTTGTGCGGGTTCCATAAGAATATATATTCTTGAATTTAAGCTGGATTGGTTTATAACTTTAACTTAGTATTTTTTGTTAGGTTAGAATCATCATTTGTCTTTTATTATACATATATTCACATGTATTTTAGGTGCTCCCTGATTATGATGTTTTGATCCAATTGGGTATACTCAATCAAATTTTGTAATAAACAACAATTGCTAACTATGGGACGGTAGATCAAGTTGAATGATTGGAAGCTATTTCCTAACTATTCATAATTTTTCACAGTATGTGAAGCTTATCTATTGTAGAATTTCTTTGCGTTTAGTAGTGTTGCAACCCATGGCTCTGTATTAATGTAGTAGAATAATATTTTGCTCCTATCTAGTCTTGTTTGATATTATATAGTATGAAAACTATCACTTTGAACAAAATCTTCAAACTATGATGGCATTTGAATTGAATGTTTGTGTGGATTCCATAAGAATATATTTTTTTAAATTTAAGCTCAACCAGTTTATAATTTTAACTTAATATTAATCTATGGCTGCTAGGATATGATTGAATCCTTCCGTCGAATCGACTACTGATCCAATCTTCATGAAGTGTTGAGATCGGCATCGGGTATTATGTCTTCAATTATGAGCATGTTAAATATTAGAGACACAATTTGCGATTAATTAACTACTGGATTCAAATCCACTACAACTGAACACATTTAAATAATTTTTTCTATATATCAAATACATAATGGGGCTGTGTTTGGCAATTAGAGCTGACAACTCTCTTGCTGCGGTGACAGTATTTTAGAAAATCAGAAGCTTTGTTACTTTTTTCTACAACAGGGCTTGCAATCTCCTACGTCAACGTGTCCCTGTGGAATGACGGTGCTTTGAGAACGTGGGGGGAGCTAGCCGAATTGGTAGGGATTTTAATTTCCAAGAAAAGCTCGCTCCATCTTCTCTTCGGTGTAAAGGTTGCCGAGATGGGCAGAACCTTATCCAAAAAGATTTGGCTTGAGATGTATGTAAGTATACCGTGGCAATCTGTTACATATAATACATGTTATTTTGCTAGTAGTTAAATCTCATAATTATAATTCTAGCTGCAAACTTCATGGTAGTTTGCTATTAGATATAATTCCTAATTAATGAAGAAGACCTTTAAGCATACAAACACATAGAATGTAACTATGTCGGTGTTAAGAATTATATTTTTTTTCTTATCTAGTATTCTTTGATATTAGCTAGTATGATAACTATAACTTTGAATACAATCTCCCAACCATGATGGCATTTGAATTGATTATTTGTGCGCGTTCCATAAGAATATATATTCTTGAATTTAAGCTCGATTGGTTTATAACTTTGGAAAAAGATCTTCTAAAATAACAATGCTAGTAAAGCAGTAAAGTGATGCTTTAGTCATCTTTAAATTTATAACATTTATTATTTGTGAGTCCCACTATCTTAATCCAAGGGTGATTAATATTGCACTTTTTCTCTAAAGTAACAATATAACTTTAGAGGAGTCAGATCCTATAACTTTAACTTAGTATTTTTTGTTATGTCAGAATCATCATTTGTCTTTTACTATACATATGTTCACATGTATTTTAGGTGCTCTCTGATTATGATGTTTTGATCTAGTCGGGTATACTCAATCAAATCTTGTCATAAACTACAATCGCTAACTTTGGGATGGTGGATCAAGCTGAATCTTTGGAAGCTATTTCTTAACTATTCATGGATTTCCATGGCATGTACAGCTTATCTATTGTAGAATTTCTGTGAGTTTAGTAGTGTTTGCAACCCATGGCTGTTGATTAATGTAGTAGATTAATCTTTTGTTCTTATCTAGTCTTGTTTGATATTATCTGGTATGAAAATTATCACTTTGAACAAAATCTTTCATCCATGTTGGCATTTGAATTGAATATTTGTGTGGGTTCCATAAGAATTTTTTTTAATTTAAGCTCGACTGGTTTATAACTTTAACTTAGTATTTTTTGAATCATCATTTGTCTTCTATTATACTCAATATCACATGTATTTTGGGTGCTTCCCAACTATGATGTTTTGATCCAGTTGGGCATACTACCACAAATCTTGTAATACATTACAAATGATAACTATGGGATGGTGGATCAAGCTATTTCTTTGGAAGCTATTTCTTAACTACTCATAGATTTTCACGGTATGTGCAGCTTATCTATTGTAGAATTTCTTTGCGTTTAGTAGTGTTGCAACCCATGGCTCTTTATTAATGTAGTAGAATAATATTTTGCTCTTATATAGTCTTGTTTGATATTATCTAGTATGAAAACTATCACTTTGAACAAAATCTTCCAACATACTGGCATTTGAATTGAATGTTTGTGTGAGTTTCATAAGAAATTTTTTTTTGAATTTAAGTTTGACCGGTTTATAAATTTAACTTAGTTATTTTTTGAATCATCCTTTGTCATCTATTATACTCAATATCACATGTATTTTGGGTGCTTCCTATATATGATGTTTTGATCCAGTTGTGTATACTGCCACAAATCTTGTAATACACTACAAATGATAACTATGGGACGGTGGATCAAGCTATTTAATTGGAAGCCATTTCCTAAATATTCATGGAATGTATGTATTTGGACATCAAGTCTAATTATTTTCCTAATTGAAGGCCTGACACAATAAAATTAAAATTGTTCTACAGAGGTATATAAATTATTAAGACCAAGATCCAACTGCCATTAGTTTGTTATAATCAATTTGTGTCGGTAGCTAACTGAGGTATACAGGGTGCCGGTGGACATTATTTGTAACACTACTCGTTTGTTTGACTTCAGGGTGGGTCTATAATGAGGACATCACATTGCATCTCACCCCAATAAACCTTCCAGTTGGACAATGAAGGTAATATAGTTCCTATAATGCAAAACATTATTGTTTAGAATAGTTTTACTTTGGTTAAACCCTGCCAAAGACACTGATTGTATACTCATTTAGTTCCCTACATCTAAAATCGCTTTTTAAGAAAATAGTAACATGAAACAACGACTTAGTTGGTAGGAGCAAGTACCTCGTTTGTGTAACCAATGACTGCTGAATCTTTTCCTGCGGTACTTGTAATGTTCAACATATGTTTCTGAATACTTCTTTGAAAATGACATTCTCTGTTTCTTTCTTTTGATCATCATCATGATACAACAACATAGAGCTGGCATGTGTGAATATGGGTTTCTTCAATATTAACCCAACCTTTGATAATGACTGACCTTGACTTTTGTTTATAGTCATCGCATATGAAACCATAATAGGAAACTGTCTCCGTTGGAATTTGAATGGTATTCGATGGTCAGAAGGACTTAGGGTCATCCTTGGTATAAACACTTTCTGCCCCTTATTCTTGCCCGCACACGTTCGTGCTTCAATTATGTGTTTTCCAAGCTTAGTAACAATCAATCGTGTTTCATTGCACAATCCTGCGGAGTGGTCAATGTTCCTTAACAGCATGATTGGTGTTTCAACTTTTAGTGTTAACTCATGATTAGAGACACCTGAGCACTTGATTGTGTTTAGGAGTTCAGGAGTGTGTATTGAAGCCAATAAATCGTTATTAGGCTATGTGGAGCATGCCTTATCAAAGCTAAAATATGTTTGCGCTTCAGCCGAATTTAAACTCATCATGTAGTTGTTGATTTCATCGACTAACTGCAGTGTTGGTGCAAGGATAGCTCAATCTTCAATCTGTTTGCCAATATTTCTTTCTAAGAAGATTTAAGGATAAGTTACTCCACATATTGCTTCAATTGGGTCTACCCAATAGAAAAATAATATGTCATCGGGAATGACAACCTTTTCGCCTGTATTCGATCGTGACCCTTCGCTACTGTCACCTATACTTAGTATCCAGTCAGCAAATTTTTTCAACTCAGATGACCTTGAGTTTGAATCACTTGATTTTAAGCGCATGTTCTTTGAAAGTGTCAAAAGCTTGCAGCGATCCCACAAGTATGATGAGTTGATAGTGGCATTGGCATTGACTGTTTTTTGCCTAGACCCTTTCGAGATGACTGGAAGTATTTGGCGGAAATTCCTCCCGAACACAATTGTCTTTCCTCCAAATGGCTACTCCAAGCTATTTGTGTTATTGAATCTTAATATGTCATGCATGGTCCTGTCAAGAGCTTCAATACAGAATCTATTTACCATAGGTGCCTCCTCCCAAATTATCAACTTTGTCTTAATCAAAAGCTCAACTAGTGCACTCCCTTGCTTAATATTGCATATTGAGAATTCATCTATGTTAAGTGGTATTGCGAAACATGAGTGAGTTGTCCTGCCTCCAGGCAATAAAAGTGATGCTATCCCGCTAGATGCAACTATTAGAACAATATGTGACCTATACCTCAATGCAGAAGCTAGTGTCTTCGAAACAAATGTTTTTTCTGTTCCACCGTAGACATAAAGGAAAAATACTCCACCTTTCCCGGTTTGAACTGCGGTAATGACTTCGTTATATACTTCTTTTTGTTCATCAGTTAATAGTCCTAAGTAGGTTACATGCTCTGCAGCTAGTTTCTGCCGATCGTATTTGAGTTCATCGCAAATTAACCTATTCATGCCATTGGGATACAGTAAATTGTTACACTGGTTTGTATCTGACATTGGCATTGGTGGAAAATCTTTCAGATTCTTGTTGTATTTGTTAATTATATTCTCATCCTCTGTGAGGATTAACTCTGTGTACATAATAGCAACATATATGTCAAAATATATATTTAATTAAGAAAAAATTGTTAACTCAAATCATAATCACTTGCACAACCTTGCTTCCAACAATTGGTCAAATTTTTCAAAATTTTATTTTCTTTAATAAAGTTAATGTAATAAAATGAGTCTAAATCACTAATAAATCTAATACCATGTCTATTAAATCTTATTTTCATATCCTCTTGATTCATACAATTTATTATTATGTATAAAGTTATGTTTAGGCAAGCCATAGCATGTTGTACATAAATTGATATACACTTGTTATTCTAAAAATTCTACCAATAAATATGTAGATGTTAATTCTTATGTCATAGTTAATCAAACTATCCTTATAATGCCACAAAGTTCATATATACCTTGATTATCGAGTAGTCTCCTATGTCTATGAAGTATGTCATCACATAATAAAATCCATATTTCTTCCCATACATGTTCTAGTCTGTCCATTGAATTGGAAAATAACAATGTAGTAAAAAGATTTCTTAAGTATGTACCTGATCCCCAATGATTTGCTTCTACTATTGCTTCAGCATATTTCTTATCATCATCTAAAAGACCACGTGCATAACATGCATCTTTGAATGATGAGTATACAACACCATCTATAGTCCGAATGTCTTCATAGCAAGTTGGTCCCCTAACGTAATTGAGTAGTAGCCTTAGGTAATATCTCTCACCAAATCTAGGAGACACAGAAGATTTTTCCGATTACAGCATGGCTCTTCTGAGGCAACCACACCCTTTCCTTTTCCTTCCATAAA
>NC_029793.2:36140995-36143567 GCF_000816755.2 Arachis ipaensis | reverse complement strand
ACCTTGCTTCGAGTAGATCTTGTTGGCTTGGAACCAACCGAGAAACATAGACTCCTTGACAGATGCTTCTCGGATCACATCATCGAGCTTTTCATTATCTTTAAAGATCAAGTTTTGTTCATCGGGTAAGTGAAACCCTAGATGAACAACCAAGGGATCCCTATAGTGTATGTTATAACCAAAGATCCTCCAAGCAGCTTCACATGGAGAAATGTACCTGCAATCATATTACATACTGACTTTATCATAGTCATCCATATTCTCTTCATCTGCAACACTTTTATAAAATGAAGCCGATACACGGTCATGACCTTTGTTCACATATTTAAACAAATATTTAATAGATCTTGACTGGTCACACCACACAAAATTAATATGGGCACCATATCTCATGAGTAGAAACCTATTGTGTGGTACCACGTAATAGTTGTCAACATCGACTCCTGATTTATTGATAGTTTTTCCATCTTCTCTTCATCGGTATATCGGGTAACCATCATCGTCGATAGTAGTACTCTCAACAAATCTCTTAGGGAAGTGTCGAATGCATTTAGCATTTTCCATGCATGGTAAATCTTTTCTTGCCACTCCACACGGACCGTGCATCATGTGCTTTTCGACTGCATCAAAGTATTCAGGGTCTGTCTCTTTATTTGGTATCTCGGCTGATATAATCTTATCAATATCTTCGACAGTGGAAAATTTGTCATCCTTGTGTAAGAATAGTAGAATGTGTGCATGTGGTAACCCACGTTTCTGGAATTCGATTGTGTATACCACTACAAGATTCATAATGAAAAGTTCAAATCCATGACAAATAAAAAGTCATACATAAAACATTATATCTGTTGCTATTGGAAACTTAAGCTGTGACATAATAGGTTTTGACTGGACATACCTGCACTAACTCTGCCAAAAATTTTGTTTGCTCAACATCTTTAATTAGTGTATTTAATTTTGCCTTGAAAACCCTACAAACAATATCGGGTCGATCTTCTAGATTCAGCTCTCTATTGTTCAAAAAGTCTTCAAATCCAGGCCACTTTAGAATGCACGTGAAGGTTATGAAGAGGTCTGGATAACCAACAACCTTACATATTGCCATTGTATCCTGATAATTCTGTATCATATATCTTGGTCCACCTGTGAATGACGAAGGCAATATTATACGCTTGCCACATGATGACGGTGTTGTTTCTCTATTCAGTACTACTTCCTTTACTCCCTTGTACATCTCATACCTTAATTTCTCTTGGTCGTTGCGTATGTAGTTTAGCCTTGATGATTCAATCATGGAGTACCCATCAACCAAAAATTGTTGAAAGAGTCTTGAGTATAACAGTGGAGACCCGTTGGCTAGTCTTTTTTGTATACGAAAAGCAAAAAATTCTCTCATCAACACCTCCTGTCGTCCTTTACCACTGTTATGGTGTCCTTTGTTTAGCGGTATATCTTCTTTGTATCCATCCTCGCCATAAGGAAATAGCAGGGGATATTGTAATCCCAGATATGCTTGATTGAGTTGATTAATTCTTTGTAATCCGCTCTATGTCTCCACAACAATGTCTCTATCTGTCTTGTCAATGTCAAAATTACCAAAAATTAATGCAACAACCTCATCTATTGATGGTAAGTTATATCTTCTACCACTATTTCCCCTTTTTCCCAATAGTCTAAGTTTAATTGTGAAATTTGATTTTTTGCCCATTGAATCCTTAACCATGCGGAATGCCTTTACCAACACATTCTTTTCATCTAACATCTTCTTAAGATCTCTTACAATGTCTTCGTCTATGTTTCTATTATCTTCACCCCTGCATGTTTTAAATAATGTCAAGTTTTTTAAACAACGCTCAATCATATAAGGTTAATTAGTTTGATCTAAACCCTTAAAAATATTTTAACTAAAATAAAAAGGTTGTAGATACTTGCCTGATAGCTGACATCCGGTTACGCACCTCATTTTGTGAATTAACTATGTATAATTTCACATTATTCCCTTCTGGTGGAATTAGGCTTCCCATTAGATGGTAGTTTTTGCCACAAAGAATGAATGTAGGTGGACCTCTAGAAACATTTATAATTCAGTCTATTTTGGCACCCATTGAAGTAAATTGAAACATGCTAATATATGACTTGATGTTATCACGAAAAAGCTTACTCTTGGGATTATTATTGAACAACAACTCATACAAAACTTTTGGTGCTTCTGGTAGGTGTGGTAGTTGGACTTGACCTCCTTTACAGCACATCGTGAATTTAAGTTGGTCTGTGTTATAACTTTTGTTTGTCCTTTCATCGTACCAAAAAAAGGCATTGCAGTGTTCGCGTATATACATTGCATCTCCCATGTGCAAATACTTTGCAATTTCAATATTAACATGAAAGGAAAAATTCATTAATTACATGCATGAATATAATTTGCAGAGTTTTAATAATAAATTAATCATTTAAATATCTCTCAACGTACCCTTGCTTGCCTGCTCATTACGACTGGCAACTCTAGCATCCTTTGTTGAAGCCCTTCCACCTATGTCATGCATTGGAAGATCATTTTATTATTAGAACGGCT